>NC_091480.1:13432643-13467643 GCF_036971445.1 Narcine bancroftii
TAGCAGGCAAAAGGGAATTTCCCTTATTACATGTGTCATAGGACACTATTTTATTACTGTAATAATAAATTGAATCTTGAATGATGTGGAAAGGATATTCTGTTACCAGAACAAATTTTGATGTTTTCTAATTCAGGATAAATAGAGTCTTCTGAAACAATGGCTTTTGCAGGGAGGCATGGATGGTTTGTCTGAAGCTTGAATTGACGGTAGATCAGAGCATGAAATAGTCTCTTTACCCAGTGCCATTCACTAAGATCTTGGGGTTGAACATTGGAAAATTGGGAGGAAAATGGGAGTTAAGGCCAAACATCGGGTTGGTTATGATCTTTACAACTAACTCCATTAGGTTGCACAAGGAATGAGCAAGATTGTGTTATTCTAGTTTCTGATTATTTGTAGTACACTGGACAACAAATTATTTTCAAAAGGAATGAACTTTTGTTGAATTTAGCATGTTCAGTTATTTTAAATGATGCGTCAGTTCAACTGACCTAAAAATGTTCTGCTGCTGACTTCGATTTGTACTCAGCATCTGATGCCTCTCGTGTCAGTGTCCAACAAAAGTCGGCCAGCATTGATGGATTCCAATTACCCTGATGCAGCTTTTCTATGGTCGCAATGTTCTGGTGAAACCTTTCACCGTGTTCGTCACTGACTGCACCAAGATCAGCAGGGAAGAAGTCCAAGTGCGAATGACAGGTTGTACATCATGGTTTTGTATGCCTGAAGTAGACTTAAAATAGGGCAGGAAATCACAAAAATAGGTTATATAAAATGGAATGTGTTAGGAAAGTTTTAAGGTGATATTCGTGATCAGCAGCCCAAAATCCATAAGATGCGCTCATGTGTTCAGGAAGCAAAATCTTCATTGTCCAGTGTAATTGGTAATCTCAGTGGTCCCATGAGGTTAACCCTGCAACAAGAATTCTTCTTTTGAGATTTAAATTCTGAGTTTTGTGATTAGTGATGGAGCAGATTTACTAACCTCAGGGAAGCTGATCTGTTTGGGACTGCCTCTGATCTATTGGCCCCTGCCATTGACATCATGTCAGAATCCGTTGTAGATTGCAACCACACAATCATCTGTGTTCTATCTGGTGGGGCAGCCAAACCCATTGGTAAATTCTTTCAGATGATTAAACCAGGAAGTAATCAGAAAGCTAAATAAAGATTTGAGTGTATTCATGATGATAGTTTGAAATATAAACTATTTAAAGTTCATTCTTTCATAAAATACTGTATCTCTAAATTTAAGAATAAAACATTGAATCAGTATGGGTGAACTTACCTGGATCACATGCAAAACAAGGCTTTTCCCTTGGTATACAGGATGATAACAGCATTGACCAATGATAATGGCTCAGTTTTGTCTCTATTATGACATCATGATCTGTTGAGTTTGATCCCCAGCCCCGCTGTTAGCAAAGTGTAATAAGGGCAAAGAGACATAATCAATGTCAAACTGACTCCCATTGACCCATTTGACCTGGTCTCACCCTATGCAGATATCTCTTTCTTCCACCTTCACTGAAACTTTTAAAACCATCTTTATAAAATCTCTAATTTTTTTGTTCTGACAAAATATTTCTAACTTGAAATATTAACTCTTTCACCCCCCCCCCCCCCCAGTCCCCCTACAAATGCAGTTTGAATTGTTAATTGATTCCAGAAATTTTCAATTTCTGATATCTGCAGTTTTTTTAAAAATTGCTAATTTTGGGTCTTATTTTCTTTGTGTACAAAGAAACATTTTGGTTTTTTTTTTGTTGTTGCTCATTTGTTGTATGAATTGGAGGAGGTTAATTTTACTCTCTGCTCTGAATAAGAGTGTTTTATTGAACAATTGGACACCAAAATAGGAACTGGGCGAGGTATCAAATTAATATTTTGCATTGGTAGTCACTGAGGAAAAGGACATGGAGGACGGTGATATGGATGATAGTGTGGAGAACATAACGTGTTCAGTTCTGGAAAGAGTTGATGCTGTGACTTTTAAAGAGCATTCTTCTTTGGCTTGGCTTCGCGGACGAAGATTTATGGAGGGGGTAAAAAGTCCACGTCAGCTGCAGACTCGTTTGTGGCTGACAAGTCCGATGCGGGACAGGCAGACACGATTGCAGCGGTTGCAGGGGAAAATTGGTTGGTTGGGGATGGGTGTTGGGTTTTTCCTCCTTTGCCTTTTGTCAGTGAGGTAGGCTCTGCGGTCTTCTTCAAAGGAGGTTGCTGCCCGCCAAACTGTGAGGCGCCAAGATGCACGGTTTGAGGCGATATCAGCCCACTGGCGGTGGTCAATGTGGCAGGCACCAAGAGATTTCTTTAGGCAGTCCTTGTACCTTTTCTTTGGTGCACCTCTGTCACGGTGGCCAGTGGAGAGCTCGCCATATAACACGATCTTGGGAAGGCGATGGTCCTCCATTCTGGAGACGTGACCCATCCAGCGCAGCTGGATCTTCAGCAGCGTGGACTCGATGCTGTCGACCTCTGCCATCTCAAGTACTTCGACGTTAGGGATGTAAGCGCTCCAATGGATGTTGAGGATGGAGCGGAGACAACGCTGGTGGAAGCGTTCTAGGAGCCGTAGGTGGTGCCGGTAGAGGACCCATGATTCGGAGCCGAACAGGAGTGTGGGTATGACAACGGCTCTGTATACGCTTATCTTTGTGAGGTTTTTCAGTTGGTTGTTTTTCCAGACTCTTTTGTGTAGTCTTCCAAAGGCGCTATTTGCCTTGGCGAGTCTGTTGTCTATCTCATTGTCGATCCTTGCATCTGATGAAATGGTGCAGCCGAGATAGGTAAACTGGTTGACCGTTTTGAGTTTTGTGTGAAAGTGGATAACTCCCCAGGGCTTTATGGAACATTTCCCAGATTATTAAGAAGCAAGTGAGGAGATTGCTGGGACCTTGACAAATATCTTTGTATCATTGCTACTGGTTGGCAAGGAGGTTCTGGAGCACTGGAGAGTAGTCAATGTTGTTCCTTTGTTCAGGAAGGGAAAATGGTACTTCTCCCCTATCGACGACACAATAAAACATTTTTTTTTTTAAATTGTTACCTGAGGTGAAAAGAAAAGAAGGCTTTTACTTAAATTTGCTGTGGTCCTGTTGAGAATGGCTGCTCTTGACAGACATGTGAAGGGAATGGAGAGAGATCTAGTATGTGTAGATCGCAGAGTTTTGGTTTAATTTGGGCATCATATTCAGCACAAGGCATTGTGGGTTAAAGGGCCTGTTCCTGAGCTGTATTGCTCAATGCTTAATTATGATAATTATTGTACTGTGACATAATGCTTCTGTTAAATGAGGCCTGCCGCTCCTAATGAGTGTAATGCTATACTGCTGGCCTATAGTATTTTTTTATTTGGTTTCTTTCACCATCTGTAATTAACATGGACCTGAAGAATATTTGGTAAGATTCTATTTCTAGGCAAGATGAAAGATGAGGACCTTTTTTCCATTATATTCTCGCTGTTTTTCTGGGGAGATTTTGGTTGTGTACTCCATATTATAAAGAGTGCACCTTGTAGAGCCAGTCCCTCGCAATGCCTAACCCTAACCTGGGGAAGAGCCTAGCAAATGCACAGATAAAGAAGTTAGAAAAGAAGCCAAAGAATTGAATGAGTGAAGTTCTGCATTGTGGGGAGATTTCTGTTTGTACACAAGAACAATGAATTTTTGGAGTAATTTTGAGTTCAGGTGCTGATGGTGTGGAATTTGCAAGATCTCCCTGGCACCGCATGGATTTTCCTCTGGTGCCCTGGTTTGCTATCTCAACCCAAAGATCTGTGGGTTAATTGGCCACTATAAAATTGCCCTCAGTGAGTGGTAGAATCTCGGAAGAGTAAATGGGAATGTAATGTAAATACTGGATTGTTAGTGCAGACTCAGTGGGCTGTAGGACCTGTTTCAATGTCAAATGAGTCTGTAGTTATTGTGCAGGTTAAAGATTTGAGTGAAGCAAATATCTGATTTAATTATTTCAAAATACAAGTTTATAATGTGATGAGGGTTTTCTGCTCTAAGGTTAAGGTGTCAAAACGGGAGTATTTCTCCTTGAAACAAAGAAGGTTATGACATTTGATTATAGATATACAAGACCATACCTGGTTCAGATAGATATCCACAGTAATTCAGTGGCATTATATCATCTCATTTCTTTTGGTTTCACAATCAACTTCTGTTCCTATTTGTTTAAATCATTAAATCAGTTAAAACTTTAAAATGGGTTCTACCGCTATTGCTTAATTATTAAATGATTACTTCTCAGCAATAAATGCCGTAGTCTTGAGACTCAGAGCGTATAACAAACATGTGTAACTTCCTGAAGATGACCATGTTAATTGAGTTGAACCTTTTAAGTTCCTGGGAGTCCTTATTTCAGCAGACCTTTCCTGGAACCAGCACACTAAGGCAACATTGAAGAAGGCACATGAGCACTTTCTGAGGAAGTTTGGCATGTCTACCTTATCAAACTTCTGTAGGTGCACTGTGGAAAGTATACTGACGGAATACATACAGCTTGGTTTGGGAATTTGACTGCCCAGGAACACAGAAGATTTAGATTAGATTTCAGATTTATTCTCAGAGTACATACATGACATCACATACAATCCTGAGATTCTTTTTCCTGTGGGCGAGGCAGAATTACCACTTACTGGTAGTGCCAAATAAAACTAACACAATGCACACATGTCAACAAAGAAATATAAACAAACTGTGAATCACAGAAAAAAATCAATCAAGTGTAAGTGTCCTTAAATGAGTCCCTGATTGAGTTTGTTGTTGAGGAGGTCGAAGGTGAAGGGGTAGCAGCTGTCCCTAAACCTGATGATTTGAGTCTTGTGGCACCTATACCTTTTTCCTAATGTAGCAGTGAGAACAGAGCATGTGCTGGGTAGTGTGGATCCTTGATAATTGCTGCTTCCCCTCTAATGGCAGCAGTCCCTGTAGATGTTCTTGATGGTGGGGCATTTTTTTTTCTTTCTGTGATCTCCTGAAGGTTTTAAAAGAGATATGTCCATCACAGGCACCAACCTCCATTCAATTGAATGCATTTCTGTAAGATACTCCCTCAAAAAGGCAGGCAACATCGTAAAGGACCCCCATCACACTGATCGCAACCTCTTCTCACTGCTGCCTTCAGGCAGAAGGTATAGAAACCCGAAGACCAGCATCTCTAGGTCCAAGAACCATTTCTTTTGAACAGTTATCAGGTCCTTGAACCTCCTTTATTACACTAATCAGCGACTGCTCTGACATCACAAGAGGACTGTGATTTTTGGAGAATATTTATTACTTAATTTTGGTATTCTCTCTTTTTCATTCAATTAAATATACTGTTGTCGTTTTTGAAGTTTGTTTTTATTAAGTACCTGTTCAACTGCAGAAAATATGAATTTTTGAGCATATGTACATTTGACAATGTCTGTGACAATAATCTCATTTTCATTAATCATACTCCTGAGCCTCCAAGTTGTGGATGCCTAAGATGAATATGATTTTTTTTCCATTCAAATCATATTATTTTAATAAATCATAGAATTAAGCGTATACAGAGCCGTTGTCATACCCACACTCCTGTTCGGCTCCGAATCATGGGTCCTCTATCGGCACCACCTACGGCTCCTAGAACGCTTCCACCAGCGTTGTCTCCGCTCCATCCTCAACATCCATTGGAGTGCTTTCATCCCTAACGTCGAAGTACTCAAGATGGCAGAGGTCGACAGCATCGAGTCCACGCTGCTGAAGATCCAGCTGCGCTGGATGGGTCACATCTCCAGAATGGAGGACCATCGCCTTCCCAAGATCGTGTTATATGGCGAGCTCTCCACTGGCCACCGTGACAGAGGTGCACCAAAGAAAAGGTACAAGGACTGCCTAAAGAAATCTCTTGGTGCCTGCCCCATTGACCACCGCCAGTGGGCTGATCACGCCTCAAACCGTGCATCTTGGCGCCTCACAGTTTGGCGGGCAGCAACCTCCTTTGAAGAAGACCGCAGAGCCCACCTCACTGACAAAAGGCAAAGGAGGAAAAACCCAACACCCAACCCCAACCCACCAATTTTCCCCTGCAACCATGTCTGCCTGTCCCGCATCGGACTTGTCAGCCACAAACGAGCCTGCAGCTGACGTGGACTTTTTACCCCCTCCATAAATCTTCGTCCGCGAAGCCAAGCCAAAGAGAAAGAGAATTAAGTACTTTGAACAATTCTGTGAGTATGGCGTTTTTCTTGAACGAAGGTTTCGAGGATGATTAATACAATTGCATTTATATTTAAGTTTCTTTGTCTTTTGAGAAATCGTGTGTTATGACTGAGTTTCACGACTTGTTCATGACAATAAATTCTGTTTCTGATGTGTTTCTCTTCCTCACTTAGAGTCTGCGTGATCAGAAGAAGTGGGCGTGAGGGATAACATGTCCAATGTTTCCAAGGATAGAAAGAATAGGTGGCAGAAAATTCAGGAAGGATTGCAATTTATCCAGTGAGTATCATCTTAACTTTTACACTAATTCTTGGTAGTTTTGGATCAAATCATTTGTCATTTGAAGTACTGCAATGGGTATTTTCTACATCTGATCAGAGATTATATATTTTACTGCTTTTGTTGGCAACCAAATGAGCAGAATGTGAATTTTCTATTGTCACCCATGACCTTGTTGTTAGTGAGGAAACAGGTTTGGTTGGTCTCAAAGACAAAGAGTCTGGACACATAGTTTTAATAGTAAGGGATTTTATTTACAGAAGGCAAATGTTGGAATGGCAGCAAAGGCACACACATAAATGCACAATTTACAGCAGCCGTGGGGAAAAAACATCATGGACAATTAATAACGAACGAGGGGAAATAGTCGTGATGGCAATAAGCAACGTGACTAGTTTAATAGTGACCGTGGGTAAAAAGTGGGGAAGGCAATGGCGATCGTGGGAAAAAGTCGAGTAAGTAATCAACAATGCACATGGTTTAATATGTGGGGAAGAGGTCGGGTAAGCAATAAACAAGGTGCATGGTTTAGTAGCAGTCATGGGAAAAGTAATAGCGGCAATGAAACGCGCATACAATTAATAACGAACATGGGAACAAAGTACACACACAAACATACAACAAACTGTGTACATACAATAATCAAAGAAAAATCAGTACAATGCCCTGCCACCGCTTGACTCCGTGCAGGCATGGCTATATGCTACCACGTCCACTAATTCAATGCTGCCAACCTTTTTAAACATTGCACAACTTAACAACAATTTCTCCAGTGCCCTTCTTTGGTTCTAGGCCTGGAGTGAAGCAGGGTGGTCCCAAGCTGGCAAAGAGGGAGAACAAAGCTCATGTGGCACCTTTATAGTGCTGGAAGGCTGGGGGGGGGGGGGGGGGGGGGGGGTGGGTGCAGCCCAGGTCATTAGCAGGGACACAATGGCTCAGTGCCAGGAAAGTTAATGTGATTACCAAGGTGAAGTACAAAGGAAGCAGATTTGGCCAACCCAAGGTGTGTACTAATGGATGGGGTGAGGCAAAAACTTGATTGGCAGGTGGTGTGCCCTCCAATTAGGTAGGGGACAGTGATGTCATGTGACAGCTACGACCCTTCCCAATACAGATCTCTAGGAGCAAGAGTTCATGCTGACTTGAGGACACTATCTCAATGTCCTGGGAATTCTGTATGATTGATAGGGTAAAACAGGCATGTGAAAATATTGATACATTCACTTGAACTCCATTGTTAAAACACAGCTACCCAAACTTGGCTCGTGATTAGATGTGTGCATTTGGAATAAACAAGAAAGTGAACTATACAGTCTTGTCTCATTATTATAAACCATTGGAGTTGGTGAATTAAGAATGTTTCATGTGTTATTGTGCTTTCTTTTCCTGCAGAATATCTGTTTCAGAACCATTTGCATCAAAACAGTGTAGCCAAGATCAAAAACTACTTGTATAGTGAAATATTACTTCAAAAACTCCTCAAAGGTAGTCGTGTAGTGCTTAAATTTGAATTTTTAATTTTTTAACATCATAAATTTAGACATACAGCATGGTAATAGGCCCTTTCGGCCCATGAACCATGCCGCCCAATTAGAACTTAGAACCAATTGACCTACAGCCCCCAGTGTGTTTTTGAAAGGTGGAAGGAAACCGGAGCACCCGACGGACATGGAGAGAACCTGCAAACTCCTCACAGACATCTCTGGATTCAAACCCGGGTCACTGGTGCTGTTACAGCATTACGCTAACCGTTATAATAATGATTCTCTAAATATTTCGAAGATTTCAATTTTTAAAATTGTTGATATTGAATGGGGGCTTTAATATTTATACCTTTTGAGTTTGAATCCGATTTTAGCTGGCAGAAAATTTACTTTTTGCATGCAAAGATAGATTCAGGTGATGTTTCAATATCTCATTAAATGTCTCAAGAATGGATGAAACACTCTTTATAATGTCAACTTTTAGACCGATTCTGACCTGGAGGCGTTGAGTCATAATGCTTTGGATGGTAGCTTTGCACCATTTTTTTTTTTTTTTTGCTCCTTTACTCCTCAGCCTGGCACATTTCCAAATATCTGAACCTGTTCTTGGACTGCTACAGCAATGGATGTGGTCATTTGGGTCAAACTACCTGTCTCACAGTGGTCTCATCCCAACTCGTGTTTAGCAACAGTTCTTTTATTGATGCGGGATATGTTTCATGTTTATTCAGAATAATATTTTGAGTATAATATCAAATAATAAGGCAGAGTTTTAGTATTGTGTCCAATATTGTGTACGATATTGGCAATCCTTTATTGATTTTTATGCTTTTTAGGTGGTTATATTGAAAGTAGGAGAGGTGAATTGATGTCTGGATAAAATTTCATTAAAGTAAATTGAAGATTCTGTTCTTAATTACAAGCAACTCATGCTTGAAAATTACTTCTGTGACGTGATTAAGAAGTACAATTGAATGCTGAACAACAGGGGAAGGTTTCTGTAGGATTTGCATGTTAATCCACTTTGGAACTTGAGACACACAACATCCACGTACATTTCTAGTTACAGTTACTACTGAAGTCATCAGAACAAAGGTTAATGCTTAAGATAATCTCTGAAAATATGCCTTTTTTGGTGGGGGGGGGCAGAGGTTCATCTTGCAAATTTTAATTGTCAGTTAGAAATTAAATTTTGTCTATTTTTAATCTCTCATCACCATCTTTTCTTCCTTTTCCCTCGAAATGTGCTTTTAGTTTGAATTAAATATTTTTCCTGGTTTAGACTTAAAAGCACTAAGGATTCTTTTTAGTTTTGCTGATAAAGGGAGAGAGAGAGAGAGAGGGGGTTAAAAAAAAGTAACTCCCTTGTGAAAAGGCTACACATGAATAAGAATGGTGGAAGTTCTCAAATTCTGTGGGCTGCAGTGTACCTGGGTTCCCACCTGCTCTAGGAAGATGACTATCATTTCAGTGCCAAAAAATAAATCTACTTTGATGGCTGCCACCCAGTGACATCCTTCATCATGAAGTGCTTTCACCAACTCCACCTCTCAGGCAACTTTGATCAAATAAAATTTCCCTTTTGTCACAACAGTTCCTGCCTGAGCTGGTGCCACCCCCCTGGCTCTATAGTCGGCCCTGGAGCACTTGGATAACAAGGACATTCATCCATGTCATTCTCCTGTTTATTGATTATCTCTCTGACTTCAATACATAGACACTAATCTAGTGTAGACCAGTTGGAAATCTATACTGATTCCATGCAGCTACCTTCATTTGGAAAGAAATGTATTATTCAACAACAGTTTGGAAAATGGCATTTATCAAAATACTATTTTTTAATATATTATGCACTAACTCAACTTTTTTCCCCATTTATCTTTTCAGTTGAGTAGAATAATTGAATTTTATAGCTTCTCATTCATTTCTATCTTCATGTGTGTTAGAAATCATATTGTAAATCTTGTGCAATCCTCGTAATTACCCTTGGAGGTCTGTGTTCTGCCCTCTTTTATCCCTTCCATTTTGAATCATTTTCAAACTATGCTTGCAGCAGTTGGGTTTGAGAAACCTGTCTATCGAGTTACTTTGTGCATGCCACAGTATTTAACAGTACTATTGCTAGAATTTCAATGGAAGTAATTGAGCCTGATCTTCAGATTACTGGTGAGTTGCCTAAACTTGCCAGTGTTGGGAGCATTTTGTTTTGTGCTTTGAGTTTTCTGGCTATCCATCCCATAGGATGATGATGGTTCCTTTCAGTCAGTTTGTGGGGTTTGGTATGAAGATAGCCCACTCATCAGAAAGGAACAGTGTGTGCATGAATAGATTTAGGTGAGTAGGGGTTACACAGGTGCAGACCCACCCTCCTGACATCCCCTCCTGGATCCAGCGGCATGGTGAGGTCGAAGACGACTGGGGAAATTTCTGTTACAGTGAATGGCCAGACCAAGCTTTGATGCAAGGGATGCCCTATCTGCCCTTCACGAGTTTGCTAGATGGCCTTTGACCTGACTAGAGGGTTCGTCTGCCCTTGGACAGGTCTTGTTTTTCATTCTGTAGGGTGTCCATTGTGTGAGAAATGTAAAATTCTTTTTTTTTTTTTTAAATTTTTTATTTTTCACACCATAAATCACAATAGCCATGATATACACTTTTTCTTTTCCACACATTTACAGTGACTTTTTCTCCCTCCCCCCTCCCTCCTCCCAAGCCACCCCCCCACCCCCCCCCCTCTCATCCATTTTAGGTATACAATCTAGGTTGCATTAATTCAGTTAGACAATGTTGTCATTCAACAAAAATACACCAGAAATTCTACTGAGTCCATTCTTTTCTTTTCTTCTCCTTCCATCAACTTAGGTAATGTTTGTTCCCGGTAGGTTTTCGCTATTGTATTTAATGTAAGGCTCCCATACTTGTTCGAATATTTCAATATTATTTCTTAAACTATATGTTATTTTTTCTAATGGAATACATTTATTCATTTCTATATACCATTGTTGTATTTTCAAATTATCTTCCAATTTCCAGGTTGACATAATACATTTTTTTGCTACGGCTAGGGCTATCTTGACAAATCTTTTTTGTGCATCTTCCAAGTCAATTCCAAATTCTTTATTTTTTATGTTACTTAGGAGAAAGATCTCTGGATTCTTTGGTATATTGTTTTCTGTTATTATTTAATATCTGATTGAGATCATCCCAAAATTTTTCTACTCTCTCACATGTCCAGATTGCATGAATTGTTGTTCCCCTTTCTTTTTTACATCGAAAACATCTATCAGATACTGTTGGGTAGAAATGTAAAATTCTTGATGAAGCTTCCTTGATCCATATGTTTTGAGAGTGCCAAATTTAAAGAGATTCTGGAAAGTTACAGCTCTTTCTAGCCTATCAAATCTCAAGGATGAAAATTAGTTCCTGTTACATAGCCTAATGGGTGGAGACACACAGGAGCTTGCAGAAGTTTAAATCTGGAGTAAAAGTCTTGATTAAGGTTTTGAACCCGAAACATTGACGATTGTTTTTCTCCCATGGTATCTGCTCATTGGCATGTGACCTCATTGACATGTCACCTCAAACTTTCCTGAGACTTCAACTTTTCACCAAACGTGTGAATCCAGGCTGTGCTAAGGTCAGAACAATTAACAGTTGACAGTTCTGGTCAGCTCAGTTTGAGCCAATATTATTATTTTATCTGATTATAAATATAAAACGCAAGGAATGTTTTCATGTTATCTAATTGTTCTGCATGACCAAGAATAGCTTGAGGAGTTCATTACTGAATTTGGTCAGTACCCATTTATCCACAATCTATGATTTGACTGTATCATAACTGTTGAGTTATAAATTATTAAAAGTTTAAAATTTTTGAATTTAAAGATACAACATTGCAGCCCACAAGCCTGCATCACCCAAATACACCCGTGTGACCAATTAGCCGCCTAATCCTGTATGTATTTGGAATGTGGGAGGAAACCCAAGCAGACAAGGGGAGAACATACAAACTCTTAAACAGCACCAGATTTAAACCTGGGTCGATGGCTTTGTAACAGTGCTGTGGTAACCACTACACTAACTATTTTGCCCCTTATTTTTATCTTTCCAGTGTTTTTACTGTGAAAGGTCTTGTCCAGTCTAGAAAACCACCAACATTTAAATCTAGGACATGTGAACAAGTGGAGAATGTGTCTTGTTCTGTTTAATAGTTTCCTAATTTTGAAATCGGTCTCTTTGTATCACCCCCTCTTTCCTTGAGTCTCATTTGTTATTAATGATAAATCTTTTGTCAGTAAAATCACTAATTTAAATGTAGACTGCACATCACATTTTACAAATTAGGCAATTCTATTATTTGCTCAGCAAGGACATGCATGAAAAGTATGAAGCTAATTTTTTACTTAGATTAATGAAAAATTTCATGTAGCTGAATAAAGATTTGACAGTATTTGTTAATCTGCATTTACTGCACGGCATTTCACAGTGAGGAAGAGTATAAAAAGCTATTCCACAGTTTAACATTCATTGGAGAAACTGGTCTTTAAAGGTTTGTGTGAGTCAGATACACCAGACACTTTTTTTGTTGCAGGTCTCCACTGCCCTATCCTGGAACAGAGAGGGACTATGAGGTAAAGTAAATATCATTAATTATTTCAATGTACAACCGTTAAGCTTAGTCCTTTCCTCACCTATTGAGTATGAACTGTCTCCATTTCAGGGCCAGTTAGAGTTACACGATAAACGTGAGGTTTACTAATGGCAATGTCCTGTGAATTGAGAAAAATTTTACTGTTGAACTTAAGATGGAGGAGATAAATATCCTAAAGGTAAATTAGGATTCTAATCATGTATTTTCAAGATAAGTGGTGAAATAAATCAGAACATTTAGTAATTGGGAGTAAGATCCAATTCCTACTCTCAGACGTATGGATTATTTGTTTGCATTACTAAAAGGAAAGATCGTTGAAAAAGGATGCATAGCCTGATTGACCATCTGATGTTCTATCCGTTCATTAAAATTGGTTACTGTTTTTTTCCCAATAGTTCTGGAACCTATGCCACTAAATGTTCAATCCACCGTGACTTGGGATAGGAACTTGCTTCTCGTCCCCTTATGTTCCATGTAATTTCAAAGAATAGGTGTGATGTCACCTAATAAGAAACACGAAATGGTCTGTTTTCTCTGCTCGGGCATCATGAAGTTTAAAACTTTAATGTTGTACTGCAAAAATTAGATGGAGCAAATCCATTGCAGCTGACATTGTATTTTACTTGATGTAATGCGATGTTTTCTCTGATACAGTCATGGGAAAATGGAAATTAAATCACTTCAGTGGGAAATTGAAGAATAATGGCAAAGAACATAAATATTGACAAGGAAATTAATTAACATTTCAGGCTTGTGTTTAAGCAGAGCAAGAAAGAGAATCATTTGTTTTGAAATGTCATGGCAATAGTAAGTTTCTCAACAATTAAACACTTGGGGGGTATATATCCCAAGATTTTAAGCTTTACAAATAAAATATTTTAAATTTGCATTGTTATGCAACTATATTTCATCAGAGAAGGAAGAAATAAAGGAACATGGTTGATGATGGTGTCTCTTGAATGGGATGTTATCTGGGAGGAACGTGGAGGTATGGTTCCTGTTTTAAGGAACATTTCTAAAGTGGGCTAGAAGAACAAAAAAGTGTTGCATGAGGGGCAAAACAATGATAATTTATTGAAGGAAGAGTAATCAGATTGAGGAAATGGGTGAGCAGAGGTCCTCCTATTGGACATGAATTGGATTATTTATTGAATTGAACTGTTTATTGTCACGTACTGAGATACAGTGGAAAACTTTATTTTGCATACTATTGGGAAAATCAACCAAAACACGGTGCAAAAATCAAAAGAAAAGTTCAGGGAACAGTATCAGATTAAAAACAAAAAGTTCAGGATATAGTTGTTAAAAGATAAAAATCTTTGTCTAATGGAAAGTCCATTCAAGAATTTGATAACCGCAGGAACTGTCCTTGAATCTAGAAGTGAGTGTTTTCAAACTCGTGTATCTTCTTCCTGACTGGAGTGGATTATGACCTATATTATGTTGGAAGTTTTCTTGAGGCAATGGAAGTTGTAGATCGAGCCATCAGAGGAAAGGTTGGTTTGTGTGACAGGCTGAGCTCCATTTACAACTCCTTGCAGTCTTGGGCAGACCATTTCCCTTATCAAACTGTCATGCAATTGAACAGGATAATTTTATGATACATCTGTAAAAGTTGATCGGGCACTGGGGCATGCTAAATTTCTTTAGGCTTCTGAGGAAGTGGAGGACTGGTTCCTGGTTCAACCATCTCAATGTGTTAGACCAGGGACTGGTTATTGGAGTTATTTTCTCTGAGGAACTTGAAGCTCTCCACCATCTCTACTTCAGCACTTTTGGATACAGGCAGGAGCATGTGCTCCATTTCGTTCCGTTTTAAGAATATGTTTCAAGATGTGTGACTTGTATAATTTTACTTTCTAGGTATTTCTTCAAGAACTTGTGAAAAATTTGTATGATGAGGGAAATGATAAGTTCAGAGAAGGAAATTGGGCTGAAGCTTTGAATAATTATACTGAGGCCTTGAATGTGGCCGATTATGCATCTGAAGAAATCAGTATTGTGAATGGATTAATAGAGAAACTTTATGCCAATCGTGCAGCTTGCTATTTGAATATGGTAAGATTTTTTAAAATTGTAATATAGGACAAATGCTTACCGAGAAACGTTCTCAATGTTTGATGGCGAGAATTAAGACCTCTCAATCACAATTCATCATGTTATTTTGCTTCAGGGGAATCAGTGTTAAGATGGACATTTTATTTTACTTTGTTGTGGACATTTTGACTCTGACATCACAACCGATGATCCCAGTCGTGTTCCAAGCAATGACTCTTAGGACAAATCACAGGATAACTTTATATCCCACAGTTTATTTTCACTGTATAGGTTTGTTGAATGCTAAAACTAATTGTCTCCAGCATAACATATGCTAACATAAATCATTATATTTGTTGTGTATTTCTTGTAATTTCAGGGTCTCTATAATCAAGTATTAAAGGATTGTGACAAGGCTTTGCAACTGAATCAGAATAACTACAGAGCACTTTTTCGAAAAGGGAAATCCTTGAAAGAATTGGGAAAGCATAAAGAAGCCTATGATGTTGTTGCAAAGTGTTCTCTAGCTGTGCCACGTGTAAGGAAATGCCATTTAAATCTCCATATGTTGCCTAATAACTTTTCCAGAAAAGATGATTCGGAGCCCTGCCCTGTGGTTTAATCTTACTTTTCAAAATGTACTTATTGAGTTTAACACAAGGCGAACTAATGATAACATAAATCATATACATATCAAATGTAAATTGAGGCATAACCATAATTATTACATAATTTATTCAAAACAAATTCTATAATTATAATAATTAAATCATAATTTGTACCATGTCTGAAAATAATATTGAATACAAAAAAAATTATGCAAGTAATGCATGTAAAATTCCCTTATATAGGATATTTTGTACTTTTCTGATGTGAGCATGTTGTCCTGTTATCTGCAATCTTTAATTAAACCACAACCTCCCCCCCCCCACTTATTTGTCTTAAAATAATAAAAAGGGAAAAAAAAATTTAAATCTCAACTAATCTACCCCCTCCCTCTAAACAAGGTTATCTGTGTATATTGTAAATATGAATCAAATAACAGCCCCCAGACACCAAACAGAGAATCCCTGGATCATCCATACCACTTAAATCCTCAGAATGTGAATGGTCTTATCAAATTCAGACTTTGCATCTTTAATATAGATTTCATTTTTAAGAACTGTATTTTATCAAACTTTTATGTGGATCAACAAGGTATTATTTCATTCTCATCTGGCATACTCTTCTCACAACTTGTGAGGCTGTTTGGCTCATTGCGACATTGCTGATGGTCAAAACAATCACGTTGGTCCCTTTCCTCTACTTATTTTCCTTGAACCACTTCCCCTGTTTTCTCTCGCTGGCTCTTGCGCTCGCTCTCTGTCATGCCCAAAATTCCCTCTTAAATTCTTCAAATTGATCTACACTAGGGGGTAATCTGCAAAAGTCACTTAATTTACCAACGTTTCTTTGGAATGCGGGTGGTTAGAGGTGCACCTGATGGAAATGATCATGGGAATACAACACAAGGTAAGTTACCAGGAGCAGAAGTAGCCCATTAGGCCCTCTAGCGTGCCTCTCCATTTAAAGTGATCATGGCTGATCAGACTCAACTCCCTTTCTGTTCCATTTCTTCATGCCCTTTGATCTATCAAACATTTTATCCACCTTCACTTTAAATACTTTGAATGTTCTACCACCCATTGGGTCAGAGAATTCCAGAGACCCACCACCCTCTGAAGAAGAAATTTCTACGCCCCTCACCTTTAAATGACCAGCCCTTGTATGTTCAAGACTTGCCCATAGTTAAAACATCCACATTTTTAAAGTTCAGCCCCTTTGCAATGTGAGCAAAAAATGCTGTTGTCTTCATAAATACTTACTGGACCTGCCTGCTAGATGTTTGTGATTCATGAACCAGCATACTCTGATCCTTCTGTACTTCACTCGCTTGCAGTCTCCCTCCATTGCAATAATCTGCACTTCAATTTCTCTTACTGAAGGTCATGACCTCACACTTCCCCAAATTAAACTCCATTGACTTGTCTTTTGCCCACTCACTCAATCCATCCATGTCCTGATACAGAATCACAATATCCATATGACAGCATGCTCCCCACTTACTTTCATATCAATAGCAGATTTGGAAATGTTACATTCTATTCCGTCCTCCCAGTCTTGTAATGTAAATAGCGAACAATTGCAGATCCTGTGATACTCCGCTAGTTACCTCCTTCCAGTCTGAGATGTAACTGTTTATTGCAACTCTCTATTTTCAATGAGTCAGCCAGTTTCCATGCTTCCCCTGAATCCATAGACTTTTAATTTGTGCTCCAATCTCCTGTGTTATCAAATGCTTTTTTTACATATTTAAATATGCTAGATCTACAGGTTTCCCTATGTCAGTTCTTCCTATTACAACCCTGGAAGTATTTGAGGGAAGATATGCAAAGTGCATAGACAGAACCAAAGGTCAGGATGGACCGTAGGTTCTTTAGTATGTTAGACCGGGAAAACTTGAGGGGTATTAAGTGCAGACTTCAATGGGAGCTTGATATGCAGTGGAGGCAGTATCCACCAATCACAGAGAGGTATTAGCAGATTTCTGGAACTGTTGCGCCTTTCTACTTGCTCACTTGTTTGTAACCAGTACATTTGATAACATTATATACAATGTAATGCATTAAAAGAAGAGAGAAATAAGATAACTATATTTATTTGTTCAATCTTTCCCTTTATCTGTTGATGTAATTTTAACAATCTTTTTTGAATTTTATTACTGGGTTCTGGGACACTAGCCGACAGTATAATTATTTTATAGCTCCAGAATTTGTTAAAGATAGTGTCCCATATATAAAAATAGATTTTAAAAAAATATATATATCAAAATAGATTTTTAAAAAAATATATAAATAGATTTAAAAAGAAATAAAAAAATATATCAAAATAGATTAAAAAAATATATATAAATAGATTTAAAAAGAAATAAAAAAATATATCAAAATAGATTTAAAAAATATATATAAATAGATTTAAAAAGAAATAAAAAAATATATCAAAATAGATTAAAAAAATATATATAAATAGATTTAAAAAGAAATAAAAAAATATATCAAAATAGATTAAAAAAATATATATAAATAGATTTAAAAAGAAATAAAAAAATATATCAAAATAGATTAAAAAAATATATATAAATAGATTTAAAAAGAAATAAAAAAATATATCAAAATAGATTAAAAAAATATATATAAATAGATTTAAAAAGAAATAAAAAAATATATCAAAATAGATTAAAAAAATATATATAAATAGATTTAAAAAGAAATTAAAAAAATATATCAAAATAGATTTAAAAAATATATATATAGATTTAAAAAGAAATAAAAAAATATATCAAAATAGATTTATAAAATATAAATAGATTTAAAAAGAAATAAAAAAAATATATATATATATATTTATATATCCTCTATATATAATATTCTGCTACTCTCTCTCCAACTTTGTGCAGTTCAATTTCCACCCATGAAGGCTTGTCTCTTCTGTTAAATTGAGAAGTGATGAATTTCATTTGGACTGCCCAATAGTACTATTTAAAATTTGGGAGTTGCAAACCTCCCATAAGGTATTGCCAGGTTATTTTTTCCATGGAAACTCTGGCTAACTTTCTAAAGAAACTTTCTACACAATTTATTTAAATTTTGAAAAAAAATTTCTGTGGTAATGGTATTGGAAGAGCCTGGAAAAAAGTATTATGTACACAGGAATATGTTCATTTTAACAGAGTTAACTCTTCCAAATAAAGTCATTGGAAGAGTCATCCATTTACTTAAATCTTCCTCATCCTTCTTAAGCAAGGAGAGATAGTTCATTTTGTGTGAATTTTTCAAATCATTTTCTGTTTTAATCCCATTCCTCGACCATTTAAATTGCATATTTCTTTGACAGTTTGTATAATCCCCATCAATTAATCGCATAATCTCACTTTTTCCCCAATTTATTTTGTACCCAGAGACCCTCCTGTAGTTTTGAAGCTGTAAATGCAGCTTTTGCAAAGACGTTTCTGGTTCTGTCAGACATATTAATATATCTGCAAACAAATTGATCATGTTCATCTTGGTCAACACTGGGAATGCTGGAGATACTTTCCCATTTGTCACAACTCTGGCCTTGGGTTCATTATATTGGGCTCAAATCCAATTTATAAAGTTTTAACCTAATCCAAATCTTTCCAGCACTTTAAATAGAAAATCCCACTCCAGTCTATCAAAAGGCTTCTCTGCATTCAAGGCAACTGCCACCTCTTTTTGAATGGGCCAAATTAATTATACTAAGTGATCTACTTACAATGTCTGCTGATTGCCTTTTCTTAACAAATCCTGTTTGATCCTTATTTAGCAATTTTGCCAATCTGTTTGCCAAAGCATTGGCTAATATTTTATAGCCCATCTTCAACAAAGATAATGATCTATATAATGACAGTTTCAATGGATCTCTATCATTTTTGGGATTTACCGTTATTATTGTTATTGAAAAGGAAGTATGGGCACATTTTGATTTAAGACCTGTAATGTTATCTCTTCTTTTCTCTGACAACAGATGCTGCTGGGCTCTCTAAGTATTATTTCAGAATTTGAGGGTGTTCAGTTCTCTGTTCTTTCTAGTACTTTTTCTCTCTGTTCTTCAACTTCTCTACCTCTGATTAACAAGCCTGCACTCTTTCCACCACCCAGCACCACTCTCACTTGTAGCATTCAGAATCTTTGGAGGTCTCTATTTTGTCCACCTTCCCCTTTTGCAACTTTGATTTCTAGTTTTGAGTAAAGGTAATCAACCTGAATCATTAAATTTTTTTCTCCCACCACAGGAACTGCCTGATCTGCTATGATTTCTAGCATTCATCCTGCCTAGTATAGAATAATTTAACTTCTGTTACCTGCATTACCTTTAAGCACATTTAAACAAATGTGTTTCAAATTGTATTTCAGGAGGATGTTGTAATAAAATTAACCCAGGAATTGGCTCAGAAATTAGGATTAAAAATTAGGAAAGCATATGTCCGAGTTCAGGTGAGTATATTCTATACTATTTTTTTTCTTGCATCTTTTTTCCTTTTTAAATCTTTGTATTCATATTATTAATTGAACATTCATCTTTTTCTTGCAGCCTCCATTAATTGCCGTCCGTTCAATTCCTTCAGCTGAATCTTCTAAACAAGTAAGTTTATTGTTGTTTAACTTTTATTCATTGTATATATTAAATGTGCATGAGAGACTTCAGTATGTTTTGGGTTCACCTCTTTCATTACTGTAATATTAACTTAAGTTCTGAGTCCTGAAATATGGTTTCACTCAAAAAGTCGACCATCCACTTCTCTCCACGGATGCTGCCTGACCTTTTGAGTTCCTCCAGCATATTGTATTTTTTCTCCAAATTCCAGCATCTGCCATTCTCTTGTCTTTTAACTTTTTAAGTTCTATTTTTTAATACAAAGGACATAATTTGGTGCATTTTATTTGTTGCATTGAAACAATTATCCACTTGCTCTGTTTATAAAAAAAAACTGCTCAATAAATTTCAAATTTTTTCCTTCGCAATTTCTTTGTGAATTTAATTAACTTACAATGAGAATCACTTTTTAAAAAAAATTGCAACATTACAGTAAAAAATGAATAAAACATTAATCAAATATCCATAGCCAATTATACAAAAAAAGTACTTTTATATTTTTCTCCCCATCCCCCCCACCCAAAAATAAGAAAAGAAACACCCACCATTTAATAAACAATAATATTGGCAGAGACAATCATTAATTGTTATTTAAAAATTACTAATTAAGAGGAGTGGACAATGAGAATTATCAATGAAAAACAACTGCCGAGTTCCTCAAATGAATCCATTAGGTCTGCAATTTCAAATTGGAAAAAATGCTGTGTTATCATTGATCACCTATAATTCGGATATTAAATTTATGTGGATTTAAATTTCCATTAGCTTCAAAAAGTGTTTGTCATTTTATTAATATTAATTATATAAAAATGCTTGTGGGTCCTGTTGCCTTAACTAGCTTTTAAGTGTTTGTTTGAGGCAGCGCTTGAGAATTTTTTTTTGTGCGTGATATGAGGATTAAAAAAATAATGTGTTTTGAATGTTACCATCCAATATGAGTAATATTTTTTAAAAATTAATTTAGACATACAGCACAGTAACAGGCTATTTTGGCTCACATTTCCGTGCCGCCCAATTTTAAACCCTATTAACCTGCACCTCCGGTTCATTTTGAATGGTGGGATGAAACCGGAGCCCCCGGAGAAAACCCACGGACAAATGGGGAGAATGTACAAACTCTTTACAGGCAGCGTGGGACTTGAACCCCGGTCCATTTCCGATTGTTGGCGCTGTAAAGGTATTACGCTAACTGCTGCACCAACTGTGCCGTAAGATGCAGAATAATGCAGTGAATTTGCCATCAGAACTTTGGGTATTGTCCCTACGAGTTCCAAACAAAAGCCAAGACTGCTCAAATCTGAAGCTAAACACAATTTGCTGGAGGAACTCAGCAAACCTTGCTGAAGGATTCGATCCTGAAACGTTGAGCATTCTTTTTCTCTCGCTGTAAACTCATCCCACTAAGTTCCTCCAGTAGACTGTGTTTGTTCCAAACCAAAGCTACTGGAAAGTGCTTGCTGGTATCAAGAGGGAAAATGAGTCTCAAATCCCTGCCTCTGGAAAAGAGCAAATTTTGGCAAAAGCCAATCTCTGATGCTTTTCTTCATGGCCAGTGGCAATTGCAATAAATGAGAAGAAAATAAAATCTGCCTCAATAAAAAAAAGTGATCAAATGATATGCTTGTTTTAACAGTTAAGACACTGAGAATTATTTAATGTTTCTCCTGTTAAAAGCAATGTTGATTTTTTAAAATTATAATATTTTTTATTGAATGAAGTATGTGGACTTTGTCAGTTTTACTACTTTATTCTATGATACTTCCAAGTCACTAATACTTTTTTATTATTAATTTTATGAAATTTATTGCCAATCCTACATTGCTTCAAGGAGCTACGGTCAGCCAACATAGGATTAGGGCCTTTGACTGTGGGCAACCATGATCCCAAATGAACAATCCCATCTGCCAGCACATGATTTGTATACCACCATTCCCTGCACATTCACGTGCCTGTCTAAATGCTTCCTAAATGTTGCTGTCATCTGTTTCCACCATCTCTCTTGGCAGTGTTCCATACATCTATCATTCACTGATGAAAGAAAACATGTTGATTGTGTGGTTAGAATATTTGCTGATCTCACTATTCTCCGTGCCTTTCTCCTGTATATGTGATGTACATAAATTACTTGCTGAAAATGTAAGTGGATAGGTTAGTAAGCTTGGAGATTATGTAAGTTGTTGTGGATAGTGTAGGAGACTATCAAAGGATGCAACAGATACGTTGCAAATAGAAACTTAGCACTAGATTCACAGTGTTTGCAGACTTTCCTGTGGCAAATAGATAACGATCAGTTGGAGAAATGGCCAATGGAGTTAAATCTGGACAAGTGTGAAGTGTTGCACTTTCGGAGTGCATCAGGAAGGATGTAGAGGCTTTAGAAAGGCTACAAAAGAGACTGAGGGTGAGAAGTATGAGGAGAGTTTGGACAAACTTGGGTTGTTTTTGCTGGAGTGTAAGAGCTGAGGGGACGCCTGATAGAAGTCTGCATAAAATTAATAGAGTTATAGGAGGTACAGAGAGGGCAGATGGTCAGATACCCAGGGTAAAAATGTCAAAGGCCAGATAGCATACATTTATGATGAGAGGGCAAAAGTTTAAATGAGATGAGCAGGACAGCGTTTTACACAGAGAGTGATAGGTGCGTGCAATGGATTGCTAGGTGTAGTGGTGGAACCAGATACAATATTAACTTCAAGTGGGTATTAGATGTATGAATATGTAGGGAGAGGAAGGCTATGGATCATGTGCAAACTGAAGAGAATGCGCTTTTTGCTAGGTCCAGACTTTGTGTGCTGAGGGGCCGTTCTTGTGATGTATTACAGTCTAGTTGCAAGTTTGAAATAATCAAGGATGGCAATTAAAATTTTCATATTTCTGCCTACGACGAGTGAGATAAAAACTTCAAATTTGAAATCTTGTAGATTTGAGAAGATAAATTTTAAAAAATCTGATGCTATGGATTTTTGAAGTGTGTGCCGTCAGAGCAAAAGTTCCCTATAAATTGGATTAATTGCTAACCATTATTACAGAACTTTTTTTTTCTCTGTTTTCCTCCAAAGCCTATCGATAGTTTGGATTCCATTGAAGATATCGAAACAGGTAAAATGAATTTAATTTTATATTCCTGCAAATTCTGCAGAGGCTTGGAAGAATTATTTGACAGTTTTTTCCATTCATGACGAGCATGGAAATAGGTAATTGAATGAGCTGTCTTCAGGAATTGTATTGCACACAAAGGAAGACAGAGATAGCTAATATTTAATCCAATGCTTTTTGAAATGTTTTCCCTTTCAGTGTAACAAAAAGTTGAATTTTTCTGAGATTATATATCTTTGGTTGTAGATTTTCCGGGAATAAGTCTGGGATCTTCAGTTGCCACACCTGATTCTTTGGATAAAATCCCTCACGCAGCAAGTGAGCCACCACCAATTCTAGTTGTTTCCAATTCTGCTTCACCTACAGTACATCTGTCCAAGAAAAACAACCTTCCTATGGCGACACAAATGAACGGAGGACAGATACCTTTTCAAGGGCATGAGTCGGCTGATGGAGACAAAATAGGAGAGGACCTGGATGAACTGCTGGATGCAATGTCTGCTGTGGAAGAAACTCCATTGGTAAAATATATCTATCTTAGTAGAGGATAAAACTTGAGCACACTGGAAGATTGGAAAATGGTCATTATTGTTAATGTTTGTCATTCATAATATGTAGTAACTGCAGTGTATCTAGATTTGTGGAAGTGTAATATCGAATCCAATTGTATCTGAATGTTTCCAACTTTTTAGTTTTGGAGAACATTTTATTTGAAAATCACCATGTAACTTTGTTTGAAAAATGCATTATTATTGGTGAAGGGCCCAGATTTTATACCTGTGGAACACCAGGATTAGTGTTATAAGTTCTCAAAGCAACAAAATGGAATTCAGATTTGAAGATTTATTTTTGGAATTCTCAGAACAATTGCAATTGAAAAGGTTGGGCTTGTTTTGTAAGAGGTTGAGGCCAGATCGAGGTATACTAAATTGTGTGGGGCCTTGGGTGGATAGAGAGATATTTCAAACCAGAGGGAATAGGTTTAAGGTGAGAAGTAAAAAGAGTTGGAGGGGAGCTGAAGAATTTCTTTCAGCCAGAAGATGGTGGCAATCTGGAATGCACTGCCTGAGAAGATGGTAGAGGTAGGAATTCTCACAATATTTAAAACAAACTCTTTGAATAGCCAAGGAATAGAAGGCTACAGACCAAGTGCTGCAAATGAGTTTATTTTCGATGGGCCCTTGCTGACATGGATGTGGTGAACTGAAGAGGTTGTTTCTGTGCTGTGTGACTCTAGTTATAATAGACTCTCTTAAAATGATGCAATCCTTTAAGTTGCTCTTTTCATCTCCAGGGACAAGTGTCCTGAGTCAGTTATTGCAAAGGGAACTTGTGGTTTCATTTTCCTATAGATTGTGTATCGCCAAAATTATTAAAATGGTGTTGTGATCCCTTTTGATGTTGAGATAACACTCCTGGTGGAAGGTCATGGAACTTATTTTGTAATTGAAAATGCAATTTTACGGCTATCTAATGGACCCGCTGTTGCTCCAGTCGTGATGACAAACTTGAGTAACAGTACAATCAAGTGTTGTTGAAGCAGCACTTACTCAGGCAAGTGAAGAGCTTTTCACCACCCTCCACATGGTAGAAAAGATTCAGGAACTCAGTCAATTGTCACAGTACTAAGCCTTTGATCTGCTGTTATACCCATATTTTCAGTGACTGGTCAGTTATTTTGCTGAATTAGTGGCAACGTTTTCATTGTTTTCAAAATGCTTAAAACATGCACTGCCCTGCAAAACAAGCATGTATTAGATTTGGATTCAATAATGCTCTTTTGGCGTCATTGATTATCTATTTTTCTCTGTTAGAAGATTAATATTTCATACAAAATTCCAAAATTTGGTCTGCTGCATAAATTAATAGAAAAAATACTTTGGTAGACATTAAATAAGAGCAGAAAATTCTGTAATTGTGTTGACACTTACCCATCCCTCAGTTAACATCTTCTTTGGCTTGGCTTCGCGGACGAAGATTTATGGAGGGGGTAAAAGTCCACGTCAGCTGCAGGCTCGTTTGTGGCTGACAAGTCCGATGCGGGACAGGCAGACACGGTTGCAGCGGTTGCAGGGGAAAATTGGTGGGTTGGGGTTGGGTGTTGGGTTTTTCCTCCTTTGCCTTTTGTCAGTGAGGTGGGCTCTGCGGTCTTCTTCAAAGGAGGTTGCTGCCCACCAAACTGTGAGGCGCCAAGATGCACGGTTTGAGGCGTTATCAGCCCACTGGCGGTGGTCAATGTGGCAGGCACCAAGAGATTTCTTTAGGCAGTCCTTGTACCTCTTCTTTGGTGCACCTCTGTCACGGTGGCCAGTGGAGAGCTCGCCATATAACACGATCTTGGGAAGGCGATGGTAGACATTAAATAAGAGCAGAAAATTCTGTAATTGTGTTGACACTTACCCATCCCTCAGTTAACATCACTAAAGAAACAAATCCTGTTATCCGTTTATTCATCCCCAATATTTCAAAAATAAAATGTATAACTTCATGACCGGAAATGTAACTGGATCAAACACATACAGGATGTCTATTAATAAATTAGTTGCCTCCTGATTTTTGGAAACCTCCGACTTATTTTCAGGGCAAAAGCTAGGAGCGTAATTCAAAACGCTTCACTCACCTGCGCAGTTCCAACAGCATTCTTTAATGAGAACAAACTCAGTGGGTCAGGCAGCAGCTGTGGAGGCAGATGGATGATTGACATTTTCGATGGAGACCCTGCATCAGGGCAAATGGCCCAAAATGTCAACTATCCCTCTGCCTCTTAGATGCTGCCTGACCTGCTTTGTTCCTCTTGAACCAAAAAGCAAACGGCTGATTACTACATGTGTAATCTCTTGTCTCTACTCTTTAAATCAATGCTTTTAATATGTATAAATTGACTGTAGCATTTTACAGAAGTAATGGTGACAGCATTTCAAAAATGATTTGCTGATTGTAAAATATTTTGGCATATATTTAAAATACTTCTAAAAATAATTTTTTTTGCCACATTAACCTGATTTATTTTACTTTTTTTAATTTCAGGACACCATGAATCGAAAAGGAAGCATTTCATCTCGCTTACCAGCCAGTCTGCCTTCTGGTATTCCTTATCCTAGTTCTGCCTTGCCACTCCAGGTTACAAGTAGTCATGTTCCTTCAGTGACCCTACCATCAGTCTATTCATTCTCAATGAATATGCTGCCATATGATTCACTTGGCTCCAGAATGGATACTTTAGACACTTTACCTATCATGGAGTCTCAGAGAGGTAAGAATTGTTTATCAAGTACACAACCAAATTTGAACAATGAGTATGCATTATTCTTTGTTTCAATAATAAATATAGTTATCTTCATCGGTTCTTCTGATCAGTGGAATGTCCTATATACTTCAAAGGGGTGATCATTTGTATGTGTTTGCTGCAGCTCTTTTTTTGCCAAGTGTTTCTTGATCTACCACATTTGGAAGATTATCATTGAGGTTCTCCGTTTATAGACCAACAAAAAACCATTTGTAATATTAAGTTACTGGCTAGTAAGCAGAGGCCTGTACTATTGATGTGGAGACACAAGTTTGATCGGTACATTGGATGTAATATCTTATTAGTATCTTCACGTTTTGTTATATTTTCTCTTTGGAAGTGAAATCTTCTGATGTTGGAACTGGAGCACAGGGACACAATGGTACCATTTCCTATCTGTCTGTGAGTAAACATCATTTCCATTTCTCTTATAAGATGTACAGAAATGAGTGATAATAGAAATTCAGAACAAAATAGTTTCTTTAAAGCTGCAATAAATAATTATATAGTGAGCAAAAATAGGAAACAATTTTCTTTGGCTTGGCTTCGCAGACGAAGATTTATGGAGGGGTAATGTCCACGTCAGCTGCAGGCTCGTTGGTGACTGACAAGTCCGATGCGGGACAGGCAGGCACAGTTGCAAGGGAAAATTGGTGGGTTGGGGTTGGGTGTTGGGTTTTTCCTCCTTTGTGTTTTGTCAGTGAGGTGGGCTCTGCGGTCTTCTTCAAAGGAGGTTGCTGCCCGCCGATCTGTGAGGCGCCAAGATGCACGGTTGGAGGCGAGATCAGCCCACTGGCGGTGGTCAATGTGGCAGGCACCAAGAGCTTTCTTTAAGCAGTCCTTGTCTGGTAAAGCTACAAATGTAGGTCCAAGGATTTTTCTGTGAAAATTGACTCTTGTTCTAGAAGATGTGCATGGTTTTCTGTTTTAAACATTGGCTCGTTCAAACTATTGCACACGGCCTTTCTGATTGCAGCACAAACTATTGCTAAGATGACAGAAGAAAGAAATTTATAGATGGTTACCAAAATAAAGTGGATTTCAGAGCAAGCAAAAATGCTGTGAAAGTGGACAGTACTAATCAGTGGATGCAAAATAGTGTTCTTTGAGAGGTTTTCTTGGTTTCATTTTTACATGAAATAATTATAATTTACAAATGTAGAATACATTTTTTTCCATTTTAATTTAAAACAATACATTGCACCCAGCCACCAAGGAACACCCACATCAAAGCAATAAAACAATGTCATTTACTCCAAAGTTCAAAAATTCACAAACGACATTTTCTGCATTTTTCACTAAACATTTTGCTTTATTTTTATTTCAGCGAAATAGTGCAACTAGCCTTTTCATTAATAACAGCAATATAGGAATTATAGGTCAAAATGGAAGTGCCTTCTCAAGAGGGACAGACATGGGAGCAACTGAATTATCCACACAACCACTTGGTGGAAATGCACTGTCAGAAACTCATGAATTTAAACAGGCCTGTTTGTCTTGTTTCAAAATAGGTGAGGAAAAAATCTATGGTATCTTAATTCCATTGTCAAATCTTTTCTCAGGAAGAAATTGATATTAGAAATGTAATTGTTGTTGGTTTGACTCCATTTGTATTTGAGCAGTGAGTTGAACTACTTTGTCTTTATACCAGCACACAAACATTTCCTGCATCAGGGAGCAGTGGGGTGGTTAAACATGCTTTGCTTCTGTAGACAAATATGAGATGAGGTTCTTTCATGGAGTAGATAAAGTAACTCAAGAATACCATCTAATTTCTAGCAAGTTATGACAGCCTTTTATTCCTGATGTAATACAGAACTGTGGTGTCTATTTTATAATTAAAATTAAAACTTCATTATCAGTGGACAAATGGCAATAAGAGTTAATAGTACAATTTGCACAGATAGAGTAAATATAACCATATAACCACTTACAGCACAGAACAGGCCAGTTCAGCCTTACTAGTCCATGCCGTAACAAATCCCCACCCTCCTAGTCCCACTGACCAGCACCCAGTCCATACCCCTCCAGTCCTCTCCTCTCCATGTAACTATCCAGTCTATCCTTGAATGTAACCAATGATCCCGCCTCAACCACATCTGCCGGAAGCTCATTCCACATCCCTACCACCCTTTGCGGAAAGAAATTTCCCCTCATGTTCCCCTTATAATTCTCCCCCTTCAACCTTAAACCATGCCCTCTAGTTTGAATCTCCCCCACTCTTAATTGAAAAAGCCTATCCACATTTACTCTGTCTGTCCCTTTTAAAATCTTAAACACCTCGATCAAGTTCCCCCTCAATCTTCTACGCTCCAGAGAAAAAAGCCCTAGTCTGCACAACTTTTCCCTGCAACTTAAACCTTGAAATCCTGTCAACATTCTCGTGAACCTTCTCTGCACTCTCTCTATTTTGTTTATATCTTTCCTATGATTTGGTGACCAAAACTGTACACAGTACTCCAAATTTGGCCTCACCAGTGCTTTGTACAATTTCATCATAACCTCCATACTCTTGAATTCAATACTCCGATTTATGAAGGCCAACATTTCAAATGCCTTCTTCACCACACCATCTACCTGAGTATTAGCCTTGAGGGTACTATTTACCACAACTCCTAAATCCCTTTGTTGCTCTGCACATCTCAATAGCCTACCATTTAATGTATATGACCTATTTAGATTTGCCTTTTCAAAATGTAATACCTCACACTTATCTGTATTAAATTCCATCAGCCAATTCTCTGCCCACACCTCCAGCCTTCCTAAATCTCCTTTTAATCTACAGTAATCTTCCTCACTGTCCACAACACCACCAATCTTTGTATCATCCGCAAACTTGCTTACCCAACTCTCCACCCCTACTTCCAGATCGATAATATATATAACAAACAATAGTGGACCCAGGACCGATCCCTGAGGAACTCCACTAGTCACCGGCCTCCAATTGGACAAACAATTTTCTACCACTACTCTCTGACACCTCCCATCCAACCATTTCTGAATCCATTTCACTACCTCCTTATTTATACCTAATGCCTCCACCTTTTTTTCCTAACCTCTTGTGGGGGACTTTGTCAAAAGCTTTACTAAAGTCTAAATAGACAGCATCCACAGCTTTCCCTTCATCAACCTTTTTTGTAACCCCCTCGAAAAACTCAATCAGATTTGTCAAGCATGATCTACCCCTGACAAAACCATGCTGATTACTCTCTATCAATCTCTGTACCTCCAAATATTTGTAAATACCATCCCTCAGAACACTTTCCATCAACTTGCCCACCACAGACGTCAAACTCATGGGCCTATAATTCCCAGGTTTACATTTGGACCCTTTCTTAAACAGCAGAACCACATGTGCAACCCTCCAATCCTTTAGCACTACCCCTGTGGCCAGTGACATCCTAAATATCTCTGTTAATGGCCCCATTATCTGTCCACAAGCCTCCCTGAGTGTCCTTGGGAATATTTTGTCCGGTCCCGGAGATTTATCCACCTTAACTTTTTCAACACAGCCATCACTACCTCCTCGGTTATCCTTATATGCTTCATTACCTCCCCACTATTTTTCTTTACTTCAACTGGTTCAATATTTTTTTCCCTAAGCAATGGAAGTTTAAGCTGTAATGTACAATTGTGTTGGAGAAACTCAGCAGGTCACACAACATCCACAGGAAGTAAAGGGTAAAAAGGTAAATGTTCTATTATTGTCATGTAATACTACATTTAGAATGTAACATACATTCAATTCTTTATCTAAGAAACACAAAGAGTCGCCACTTTGTCCAGCACCCCTCACAGAAATGAGGCCCTAGTGAAGAATGAACTAGCAACCCCTAGTTTTCAAGACCAGTGCTCTTGGCCACTGAGCTGTTCTCACTGCTGACGACCAATGCTTTGGGCCTGGGCCTTTTGTCAGGTTTTGGCTGGAAAGTTTAGTCTAGTGCTTAAATGAAGAGCACATTTATTGCAGAAAATAAATTGTTTAGCCACTGGTGTGCCAAACATTTTGTATTTAAGTCTTCTTTGCACAGGCCATGACGACAATTCTGTAATTAGTTTTTATAAGTGTTGGTCTGTCCAAAATTTTCCCCAATTTCTGAAGGTACCATTGCACTAACTTAAAATCCCACTGTACTCATCTTTGAAATGGGTGGCACAGTTGGACTTGCGGTCAGCACAACTCCCTTACAGCGATCGGGACTGGGGTTTGAATCGACTCCCATGCTGCCTTTAAGGAGTTTGTATGTTCTCCCTGTGTCTGCAATGGCTTTCTCCTGGTTTCCTCCCACCATAGAGCACTCTTTGTCTAAATTTCAAAGCATAATACAGGCTGTGTCTTTAAAGGGGAAAACATTTTTAAAAAACACTTTCTACTTTTTTTTTTAGATCCCAAAGGATTAACTTATACCTACACTGGAGAGGGGGACCATAAGTGTAAGAAAGATATTTTAATTGGTAGATTGAAGAATTCGGATGATAGAATATCTTGGAAGAAGATACGACCAAGACCAACAAAGAATCAGTATGTGGGACCCTATTACATATGTAAAGGTGAGGAATTATTAGACAGCATATATAAATGATGTATTGAATCATGGTGGCTTTTCACATACATTTCTGTTCATGCAAGCTGTTAATTCTCAAAACAATGTAACAGGAATCATGATTGTATTATGAGATTTTAAAATTAACATTTGGAATGAAAGGCCAGAATGAATTGCCTAGCCCTGATGACTGTGAACAAGATGAAGTCAAAGGTATTTAATTACTTTGCCGATCAACCCTCATGACCACAGAACCACTTGGGAAATGTGCGGGTGAGCAATGCGAAGCAGGACAAAGTGACTCCAGTTCCAACGATTCCTTGTCCATTGTAACCAAGCTTTTATTGTAGAGAATGTGACTACCCATCCAGGTAGTCATTATCATTCCAATAAACCATCACTTCTTGCCATTGTTTTTGTAACCCTTCATAAAAGCTTCACTGAGCTTTTGTCCATTTTGGCTCATTTTTCATACTTTTGGCTTCATGTCTACTTTACACTTGCACCTGAGTACATTTCTGTGATGAACACATGGCAAATATATGTATTGGTCTTTGCCCCACATCCTCAAAGATGCTCCATGTGCTCTCTCTTTATTCCCTCATTCTCATCTTTTCTTATTGCCAGATTTAACCACTGGCAGCTTTTTTTCTTCTGATCCATCACTCTGCCATGTATGACTCATCTTCTTGCACCTGATCCCTTGGTTTTTCTTGATTCTGATAATCCTCTACCTCCACCTGTCATGATTCACCAATCCCATATGGGGATCCTGTCATACCCCTCCCTCTCTGGCCTCTACACTGGCTTCTTGACTGCATTTAACAGTCTTGGTGAGGAGTTTTATTTTGAAATGTTGACCATTCTTTTTCTCCATCGAAGACCCTTGACTCCCTGAGGTCCTCCCCATTTGCCTGTATTTGGTCTATAGCCTTTTGAGCTGTTCTTATCCATACATCTGTCCAAATGACTTTTGATCATTATTATTGTACCTGCTTCTATAGCTTCCTTGAGCACAGGGATGGCCAAATTTGCTTAACATAGGAGCCTCATACACTAAACTTCAGATGTTTGAAAGCCACAAGATATGCAAAAATATCACATGCACGATTTTACTCTCACGTGCACATTTTGCTACAAAATTTTAAAATAAATATTAATACATATAAATATTTGAGATTTTTAAACTGCTAATTTGTATTAGTTTTATTAATCAAAAAAATACATATCCTGCATATGCATGTAATTGTCGAATTTTGTGGACCAATTTTTAGCGTAACATTTAAGGGATGGGGAGGTTGACGATTTCATGCTAACTACTTTTGGCCACGATCAATACCTGCATCGTTCAGGGCTTCGGGAGCTTGGATGGGTAGGCGGGACGGGTGGTATGTCTGCGTTCGAGGTATTGGGCGACTGGGACTAGGTAGCAAGTCCGTGGTCAGAGTGATGGGAGCTCAGGTGAGTGGGCGGGCAACCTGGGCCTAGGCAAGAGTCAGCAGGCAGGACGCATGTGGTCATACCCAAATAGTTTCACTTGCAAGCCACGCCCACTAAAACTCCCATTGTGAACACTAGCTGGTCCGATTCCCGACTCAGCCAATGTATTTCCACAAGCTGCACATTATATGTCAAAGAGCCTCAAGTGGTTTAGCTGTCCTTGTGGCTCGTTCCAGATACAGACGACCCACTGAGTGACAAAATTGTCCCTCAGATCCCTCTTAAGTTGCTCCCCTCTCACTTAAACTTGTGCACTCTCATTGTAGAATATTCTTAGCCCAGATTAAACATCTAGATGTTTTGGCTATGAGATTGAGTTAAGAGCAACAAATTAACTTTTTTAAAATTTTGTCAAGGCACAAGCAATATTTATATTTTGCTTTGCATTGGGAGTTCAAGAGAAAAATTATTTGAGCTGCAAAAAAAGCCATTTGCATTTTGCAGTTTGCACAGAAAATATCTAGTTGACATAATTAAGCTGTGAAAAATGAAAGTCTACAGACAGTGATTGAGGTAAAAACACAAATGCTGGAGAAACTCAGCAGGTCATGCAGCGTCCATAAGAGGTAACCAATATTTTGAGCCTGGGTGCATTTATGCTCATTTGTTTTTATTTTCAGATGTTGCTGCAGGAGAACCGTGTAGATACCCTGGTCACTGCACATTTGCATATTGCCAAGAGGAAATAGATGTATGGTCCCTAGAACGCAAAGGAGTATTTAACCGTGAGCTACTGTTTGCTCCTTTGGGAAGTATTAGGAAGATTAACTTGACTGTTGCCAAAATTCTTCAGGAACACCACGGCATTTTTATGTTCCTTTGTGGGGTATGTTGGATATGTTTCACTTTGAATGAATCATTCTTTTTTTTTCTCTCTCTGTGTTACTCCTGACAGATTGTTATTTTTTTCCATTTGTGGAGGGAATAAAATGGAATAAAGTAAGAGTACAGTAAAAAGAAATGTGATTTCATCCAAAGGTGTTTTAGCGAATGGGGTGAGAAGGTTCTTGAGATGTATTTTTAAGACTAAAGATTTTATTTTAACTATAAACCTGTGATGCTTTTTGGAAACGAGAGCAAAAATTGCAGGGGGCATAAGCAATGATATTTGTATCATTAGCCATGAGTGAGGTGCCGGAAGTTCTGCCTTTATTTAAGAAAAGCTGCAGACTTGTGATCTTAATATCAGTCACGGGTAAAGTTACTGGAGGAGATTTTGGATCTACGGTAAAACCCCTCGGTATCTGGCAGCTATAGGGATTAGTAGATGCCAGGTAAGTGAATTTTCTGGTTGCGTGAGATTCCATGTTACGTGATTGGCGAGCAAACTGGTGGGTCAATTTAAACTTACTTATTTTTTAACCTACTTCCACGATTTTTGTTGTTGTTTGTTTGAATTCTGGAGAGCAGGGCTTTTAATCTATATACGGATTGGGGTTTGTGCATGGGAAATTGTTCCTCAGAGATTTGATTCAAGTTTTTTTTTTAAGAGGTGACCAAGAAGATTGATGAGGATAGAGTGGGAGATGAATCCACATGAACGTTAGCAAGGCTTTTGTCAAGATACTGCATGGTAGGCGGATCTGGAGGTTTTGGTCACATGGGACCTAGGATAAGCTTGCCATTTGGATACAAAATTGGCTTGGTGGTTGAAGTCAGAGGATGATAATGGAGGATTGTTTCTCAAATTGGAGACCTGTATCTAGTGGTGGGCCACCTGTTCTTCATCATTTAATCAATAATTTTAAGAGAATCTAGTAGGTTTTCATATGACACTAAAAATAGTGGTATAGCAAACAGTGAAGAAAGTTAGTGAAGACTATAGGGATCTTGATCAATTGAGCCAGTGGAGTGAGGAATGGCAGATGGAGATTAACTTGGGTAAATATGAGGTGTCCAATTTTGGTTAAGTCCAATCCAAGACACAACATCCACAGTAAATGTTCGAGCCATGGAAAATGCAGTAAAACTGAGCAGGGTAGTGAAGATGGCATTTGTCATGTTTCCCTTCATCAGCCAAGACACTGAGAATGGGAGTTGGAATGTCGTGTTGCAGCTGTACGAGATGCAGCTGTACGTGTGCAGTTCTGGTTACCCTGATGTCGGATGGGTGTCATTAACCAGGAAAGGGTGTAGAAAAGATACGGTGATGTTAAGACTAGTGGGCTTGAGTTGTAAGCTGTGAGTTGATAAGGTAGGACTTTTTTCCTTGGGGCATAGGAGGCTGAGGGTTCATTTTGTAGAGATACAAAATCACAAGGAGCACAGGTGGGGTAAATTGTCAATCTTTTTTTTTCCCCAGTGTATTGGGAATAGACTTAAGATGAAAGGGGAAAGATTTAAAGGGGATATGAGGTTTAACTTTTTTTTTTACATAGAGGGTGGTCCATAAATGGAAAGAGCTCCCAGAGGACATTAGGATAGGTACAAGGTCAGGGAAAGTATAGAACAATGTGGGCCAAATTTAGCTCAGATAAGCACATTGGTTGGCATTGGATGAATTAGACTGAAGGTCTTCTTTCTATCCTGTATGGCTCTATCTGATCTCCACCATCATCTATAAGTATAACGTGCTGGCACCACAAAGCGGGCTGTTAAAAGTCTCCATGCTCTTGTGAATTGGTTGTGTTGTTACATTTCCTTCCACGTTCCTTTGCTTACTTGAATCTCAATATATTTTCTATTTCATTATCCATCCAAGCTATT
>NC_091480.1:23298136-23328888 GCF_036971445.1 Narcine bancroftii
AGTCTAATCTGGAATTTTCTCAAATAGAAAGATTGCATCGAAAATACCTTTGTTGCAGATGAGAATCCCAGTCACTTCAGATAAATACGATAAATTTGAAACTAAGGTTAAAACCAGATATGGTGTGACATAAATTTTGACTAGAGTTGGTGTAAGAAATGTTTTGAAGGAGAAAGGGAACCAACAGACAGAAAAGTTCAAAAAGGAAATCGCTTAGTTTCAGGATGTGTCCCGCTGTGGAAACCTGATTCGAAAGAGGTCTGGATGAAAGCAAAACTCTTGAATGTTGGAACACTGGAGTACGGTACAGAGAGGGTAGGGAGGTGACTTGACTGAATTGTGAATGGTATAGACAGGGGAGAATGCAGGAAACACTTTCCCTTATCAGCAGTAGATTATATTTGAGGGCATAAATTTTGGGTAAGGGGAGGAAATTGAGAGTGTAAGTACCTGGAACGTATAGCCTGAGAGAATGATTAAAATTGAGCTTGTAATAGTAAAGGAGGAGGAGGTTACAGAGTCAGGGAAGGGAGTGGGGAAGGTAACTGAGCATCTAGCAGCATTTAAGAATGCTGGACTCCTGGAATTGTTAGGCATGGTAGCTACTGTATGGGCCAAGTGATCAATGTGCCTATTCATTAGTTTGGATGAGTTGAGCTGATTGGTCTGTTTTTGTGCTGTATGATTGTACGACTCATTTGCAACTTGAAAGTAGACTGAAGATTATGCCTGTGTGTGGAACCATGAAAAACAATCTTCCTGAGTGACTTAAAACTCAAGATTCAATGTTTAAGCAAGAATACAAAGAAGTTGGATCTATCGAAATAGGTTCTAAGAATATGAAGGAATATTGGCCTTCAGAGAAAATTGGAGTTAATAAATGTGGTCGATGATGAATAAAAATCAAATATGTTTTTGTGCAATAGGACATAACTTTAGGAAAGATTGAGAGTCAATGAGAAAGAGAGTTGAAGGCATCATCCGAACCTGAAGGTGTTATGAGCACCAAATTACTTTGACAGATGATCCAATACTCCACTAAATTTCAATCAAACCTTGCCACAATGTTGACACCACTTCAGCAACCATTAAAAGAGTGAACCATTATGACAGGGGAAAGAGTAGCAAAGAGATTATAATTTGTGTATGAAAATCCTCAGCAGGGAGTCATTTTTGGTGCATTAAAACATCAACCTTGTGTTACAACTTGGTCTGCATCCAACTGTAGAATTGAAGCATTAAACAGTCAAGTTTGGTCATGAGAAGCCCTGATGCTTTCTCTTCATTGAAAAAAAATTTGGCTTAAATAGTGCAGGAGATTAGTGAATATATTTGAATAAAAATGGAATATAGCGATAGTGTAAATTGATGGTTGAAGGTGGGAACAGATGGGAATAATGGGAACCTTTCATATTCTGAGGAACAATTAATTTGCTTTCAATAGATGGGGATTTTAACAGCTAAGTAATACACATTGGTGCCTGCCACATTGACCACCGCCAGTGGGCTGATAACGCCTCAAACCGTGCATCTTGGCGCCTCACAGTTTGGCGGGCAGCAGCCTCCTTTGAAGAAGACCGCAGAGCCCACCTCACTGACAAAAGGCAAAGGAGGAAAAACCCAACACCCAACCCCAACCAACCAACTTTCCCTTGCAACCGCTGCAATCGTGCCTGCCTGTCCCGCATCGGACTGGTCAGCCACAAACGAGCCTGCAGCTGACGTGGACTTTTTACCCCCTCCATAAATCTTCGTCCGCGAAGCCAAGCCAAAGAAAGAAAGAATACACATAAAGGAAGCACTGGTTTCAAGGCTGGAGGGAACTGAACTGCAGGAGAGCATTTTCTCTACATTTAGCTTAATCTGAAAAACATAGTAGGTTATGTTTTTCATTGCAATGCATCAGAAAATACCTTTTTGCAGAAATGTTGATCCCTAAAATTTTGCACCAATTTTCTGCATGAAAATTATAGTTCTTAAATAGAACTTAGAAAAGACAAAATGTTGAAATCTATGCAAAAAAAATGTTAAGATGAAAACACACGTTGCCCTTTAAATAAACTGCTTCCATCAAGAAATATTGAATTTCAGCGATTGAACGTATTACACATCTGGCTGTTCAGTACTGAATTTGTTCAGTTGTTCCTCCATTTTATCTACATCTAACTGTTCTTATTAAACAGGTAATACATCTATGAGCATGCATAGACATTATAGATGGAATACCTTACCTTAGATCCCCTCTCATTAAAAATTATTTCAACATCTAAGATTTTACCAAATTGCTGTGAAAAGAAAATAAAGATTTTTTTTAGCATTAAATAGTACATGGAAATTGTCTTGAAACACCTGTCTAGCTCAGAGAAGAACAGTTGAAAACTGTATCATTGTATTTAATTGATATAATAGAAATACAGTAAAAGATGAAAGCCTTTCTTTTGTGCTTTCCACCCACTTTGGTACAGATTCCTGCTGTGATGCTTGGTTACCCTGGCATGAGTACAGGCTATCAATATGGATAAGATGTTTGACATGAGAGGCATTGCAGCTTTATTAACCAGGTACACGGGTACAACAGCCAACCCTGATACTATTGATGATTATGATCCAGTTCACACAGACACTCACTTCATGATCAGGAGTATGAAATGGAACTGCTTCTTCAAAGGGTTATTCCCATGATAATAAGAAGGTAATGCTACTTGTTTGCACTTTCAAAAGCTGTCTGATAGTTTGGGATGTCTGTGTTTGTAAATATTGGAACTTACTGAAATAATGGCAGGCATTGATGGTTAGTGCGACGCCTTTACAGCGCCAGCGATCGGGACCAGAACTGGGTTTGAATGCCGTGCAGTCTATAAGGAGTTTGTATGTTCTCCCCATGTCCACGTGGGTTTTCTCTGGGGGCTCCAGTTTCTTCCCACCCGTCAAATGTGTTCTAGGGGTGTAGGATAATGGGGTGCAAATTACGCGGTGTGGACTCGTAGGGCTGATTGGCCTGTTACATTGCAGTATGTCTAAATAAATAAGCTCCCTTCTGAGCTACTCAACCAAACTAACCTGACTGTGGATGGTGACTACTGTTATTGCTCCAAACTGGAGTCAGTTTTGGATGTGATGAGTATACACACACATGCCACCGCATCTGTCATTCTGCTCGAGTACTGGATTGGTCATGGGAACAGAGACTGACTGAACTGGGATTCTCCAGTACTAGATCAGAGAATCTGTCTCTCCATTCCTATGTCAGTTAGCCTTGGTGTGGGAACGGTTTCTCCACTGAATTAAAGAGATCCCCAGGTCTGTAGATTGGATGAAGATAAATTCATTTTTGGTGTTTAATCTTGTTTTATTTTCTTTTAATGTTTTTAGCTATTTTTGGTATTTTAATTGATTCATTTTTAAATGTTAATAGTGTTTTTCAATAACTTTAAATAATTGTAATTGTTTTTAAATGACTCTAATAGTCAGAGACATATAAAAGCAATTTAACAAGCCTTGACAATTTTGAAAGGCATTGAGACCCTGACCCCCAGGCTTGCATTTTTGCTTAAAGGCTAGCAGAGTATCCTGGGCTTCACTGGGCTCTTTGAGTGCGAAGGAAATCAGCTCAGTCATCCCTCTGCAATTGTCCCAACCGAATGCACTACCAGTGGCGTTTCTGGGCAGTGGGCCAGATCCAGATTCGCTTTGGCCTTTTCTATCTGCTGATTTTTCAACTAATATATCCAAAATTTGCATCTATCTAATTAGCAAAACAGTGAATCAATATTGTCGGCACCAATCATTTGATTTGCTCTCTCTTTCTCCAGATAAATCAAGACCCCATCAAACACAAGCTGCGTTCCACTGGTCTGAACAAGGCAAGATAACTTTCATTGGCCTGTCTTATAGAGCTCCCTCAGAATTCAAAAATCAACAATATTTTCTCCTCTATAGCTATTAACCTTTCAACTCTTTTCCATGACCAATGCACCTAATCTTCATAATTGCTGCTTGTAATCCAATCTCACTGGCCCTTCAATTAAACAAACAGTGCAGGAAATAGCTGGCAGGTGAAGAATCTGAGAGAAAGCTTTCAGAAGTTCTGATAACCCGCCATTGGACTCTGAAAGGTTAACTCTGTTTCACTCCTGAGTATTTTGAATACTTCCTGCTTCAATTTCAGATTTCCTGCATTTGCAGTTTTTCTTGCATGAACCATCAATCATTCAAGTTGCTCTTTTCAATAGCTGTAACCTCCGTCCTCGCTGTACATGGTAAACTAAATGCAGCTGGCACCATTGATAAGATCATAAGATCTTCAGAAATACAAGCTGCTCTGCACCATTCAACCTTTCCTGTTTGCTTCACTATTCGAGATGGAATTTTTGCCTCAGTGACGATTTCCCTGGACATTCAAAAATCTATCAATTACTGTCCAGGACTATCATCAGTCACCTTCCTTGGGGAAGGCTTTCTAAGATTTTTTAAAAATCTTCCGGGTGAAGATGTTTCTTCTACTTTGAGAGGAGTTAAGGGTTATGGGGATAAGACTGGAAAGGGGTACTGATGGTAGTGATCAGCCATGATCTGTAAAATGGCGGTGCTGGCTCGACAGGCCGAAGGGCCTACTCCAGCTCCTATTGTCTATTGACTTAAGTTAGAGGAAGCATCATCCCTTCATCTACCCTGTCAAGTCCTTGAAGAATTCTGAACCTTTAAGCGGCACCACTTCTCATTCTTCCAAACTTGAGAGAACGCAGAGCCCAAGTCTGCTTACAATCTTCTTAAATGACAAACAAACAATTTGCAGAAGGCCTCTGGTGAAGTTTCGCTGCATGCCCTCCACTGTAAGTATGTCTGACCTTGGGTAGACCTGCACTCAATATTGTAGACATGTTCTTCCCAGGAACCAAAGTGGAACATTTATTTCTCTCCTTTGCCTTAATTTTAACCTCTTAATAAAAATAAAGACTTAATTTACTTTGTATACATCCACTGTGTTTTGCCGCAACCCACAGCCTGGTCCTTACACTGGGAGGTCAGTAGGTACTGTAGATGAAAGAAGCTGCCTGTTCAGGATATGGCGCCAGGAGCCCAGCCCTTTGTTGGTCCTCCTCTACCAATGAATCATTGTTAGTTCTGTGTGGAGAGGCTGCCTTTACGAGCTGGCATTGGGCAGGATGGGAAGATCTGTGCGGCTACTGAGCAAGAAGGAGCTGGGCTCCTAGCCCGTACAGTGCAGACCATTTTCCAGGACGGTGTATCCAAGTGTGGATAGACCACTCAAACTTCTGGTCTCCTCTTGGTGGTGATGGAACCTTTTGTTTTTATTTGCCAGTGTGATATTTCATAGGGGAGGAGGGGGCTACCAACACATTCAACAGGAGGTGATGAGAGAGACCATGATATCCAGATGGTCTGTCAACGCATGGAGCACGTGCTGCATGTCCCATATGTTGGCCTACATTGTCTGTGCCTGACTGGCTACAGCCCTGAGCCCCATATCTTTGTGCTAAACAGATGAACGATTAACCCTGACATGCTAAACCTTGCACTTAAAGGCAGCCTCTCCACATGGAACCATCAAAGATTCACTGGTAGAGGAGGACCAACAGAGGGCAGGGATTGTGCAAGGCTCCTGGCGTCGTATCCTGAACAGGCAGCTTCCTTCATCTACAGTACCTACTGACCTGCCAATGGTGCAATCCTTTCGCTGTATTTCTATCAGGTTCCCTGCAGAGGAATATTATGGTCAATGCAACGCTCTGTTTTTGTTGCTCTGACGACTCTCTTTCGTACGGATTTCAGTGCTGCTCTGATCCCTTGGAACACATCCTGAACTATGCAAGATATCGCTGCAGCCTCACTTTCTGCTCATTCAGAGGCTGAGATCACTTTCCTATTCCATGCCAATTGCTGTCCTCACTCTCAATTAAGAATAGCCTTTCCCAGCAATTTAAATCATGTTGCATTTCTCTGGACTGAATCTCATCTTCCACCTACCTCCTCAACTCCTGACACATGCTTTGTAAAAGGCACACAGCACTGGCTTGTCCTTTGATGGACAAAAGCAAGATAAACAGAATCAGCTCAGCTGGGTAGCAGGCAGAGAGTGAAACAGAAACACATTCACCCTGAGCTTGGCTTAGACAGGAATTTTGCTGCTCCATTCACCCACGCGTTCAGGAGATGAGCAGCTTTGCTATTTCTTTGTGACTCAGTAGTCCAGCTGCAAAGTGCATTATGTAGGCGTTGGCATTGCAAGTGTCAGGCTCACCTGCGAATCCCAGTAAATCACTAGAATGACATTGAAGCAACTTTAGAAGGTTGATTTTAAATAACTGATGGTTGTTTTTTTAAACGACAATAGATAAACAGGGCCTTCCAACTCTCAAGCCCATGCTGCCCAATTACTCATGTGACCCATTAACCTCCGAACCCTGTCTTTGGAATGTGGGAATAAACTGGAGTACCCAGAGAAAACCCACGGGGAGAACGTACAAACTCCCTACGGACTATGCTGGATTTGAAGCTGGGTCACTGGTACACTGCTAAACTGGTACACAAACTGTACAGCCCTCTCAATGTACTAAAACTGGCAAAAGCAGTTTCTTTCATCCTTAATTATGCCTTATAGCAAGTAGACCTAGGATTAAATGTAAGAGGATGAGGTTTATTACAAATTGAAAGAAAAAAATAAGATAGAATTCAATAAAAGCTACAGCGTTGCTGCCAGAATGCAACCATAGATTTTTCAAGAACTAAGGACAGAAAGCCAGGTGGATAACAAGGACAGTGCAAAGATTTACCGTGAGCGTTCTCAAAAAAAAACAGAAAGTTCTTGGGCCTCTGACCTCCATCCAGTAGTTTAGTTCAAGATTTACTGAGACTGGTAGTCTGTTTATGACCTTGTAGGGAACTAATAAATGACTTATTTTTTATTGTGGAATGCACTCTTGTATTATTGCTAAACTGGACAATTCTCCCTTCTTTCCTTCGTGAATGAAAACACTGTTTTACAGGGAAAGAACAAAGACAGAAAACACCAAGATGTGGAAAGTATGGCCAAGGATAAATTGAGAAACTCAGTTCAATAATTAATTTTTGAGCATCAATGAGGTTTTTGACACGAGCAATATTCTTTATACTTCCTTGTGTTCTTTCATTATGACAAGCACTTCAAAAATGCGGAGAAATAGTTACCTCAAACTATCTGACTTTATTATTAATATGTCACCTTATAAAACTTCCAAAAGTAATTTTTCAGCCGCACTCATGGATGGAAAGAAAAAGCTGGCTGGAATATCTTCGGTACTGGCCCTGCAACTACGATCATTGTTGGAAGGACTCAGAAATATTTCTGATTTAAACAAACAAACTTCAATGCATGGAGATAGGGGACTATAAATTGCTTTGTTATTTATTAATGATGTTTAAAAAAGTGTGGTGGGTTACTGTTTGTGAAAGCCCAATTAAGATCAAGATCTTCTGTTGTGAAGTTCACGAGGCAACCTTGTCAGTTTTCCCTGCATTGTGTCAACTTCAGCAATGCGGATACATTTGATCTTTACAACTGCACTGTTACTCGCTGCACTCTTTATAGTTGGCACATAAAGGAATATACCACAATCTAACTACAGGGGAGTACTGCAGCCTCCATTCTTTGAGGAACAGTGATGAAAAAAGGTTCCTGGATACAGCAGTAAAGAATAGTGCCCACAGGAGACATATTCTTTTAAGGAGAAATGAAGGCCATCTAGAATTAAATCTTCCTGGCTGCAGGTTGCCAGAGAGGTCTGCAGAAGAACCAAAATGAGATGAGGGTTTGCACTTTTGGAAGACTGCAACATAAATGGGTGTGTGTGTGTGTGACAACCCGCCTTTGATCTTGTCCTGTCGAGTACGCAGTGCAGCAGAGCATCCTGGAAAGATTCTGAGGCTGGACATTGACGGCAACCATCCATGGGGAAAGTAGTGGGAAAAATTAATGACTGCACTTGAGGTTGCAGAAGGCTAAAATATCTCATCGAGGACAATAAACTTGAATAAATGCCATTTGAGTGTTGGCGAATTTTAACAGCAGAATCCCTGGGAAAGTTCCAAAAAAATGTCATGAATCAAATTTTCCAAGACATGCAAACACATGTAGAAATTGGCACAATCCCAAATTAAGCCAATATTCAATTGTGTAGTGCTGTTTTTATTTGGGGGCTGTGCAAAGAAACTTCCAAAGCCAAAACATTTCTAAACCTATGCTAAATTTTAAACTTTATCATGGAGTATTCTAATGGGATATCTGTTAATGAAGATGTGTCCAAGGTAAGATTATGCAACGCAAGATATTTTGACTGATGGTTCTCAGGATGACTTGGCGACCATCTGAATTGCTAATATGGAAATGATTTGCAACAGATAGATCAAATGGCCAATGCAGATTATAATGACCATCTCTGGGACTAACTTCATTTTTCCAGACAGGTAGGCTCCAAATCAAGTTTGAATTATTAATGTTTTGGAGGGTCTGTTTGCCATTAGATGCTTAGGATGCAGACAATCTTTTAAGACAGACTTGATTGTAATTTGATCATTTGATTGCAGCATTTACAATTATGCTTCCTGGTTCATTTAATCATAGTACTTACGCCAAACATTTGCCTGAGGTCTGGATCTCGGAATCTGAATGGAATATTGGAGACGTGCAGCCGCTTAGGCTGCGTTTTGTTATCTGTGTTTTCAGTAGACTGCGTTTGCTGTTGTCCGTCAGTCTGTGCTGCATCATCTGTCTGCTGGAAAGGAGAAACACAAAATAAGCCAAATTAAGTATCAGAAGGAATATTATTCATTACCATTACAACTGAAGTCCTCTCAGGTTTCAAGATTTACCCTCGTATCTGAATTTTTAAAAAAATAAATTGCTCATAGGTAAATGTGTCAACTTTGTAAACCAGCAACATCTCATAACAAGCAATGAAATAGTATCCTGGAGTGAAACAAGAAAGTCTGTTTACGTTGTGATTGTAGTAAGCAGAGCCAGAGAAACTCAGCAGGTCCCAGAGAATCCAATAGAAGGCAAAGATATACACAAAGGCCTCAGGTCAGAGATTGTAATCTGATTAGTTTATTTATTTGCGATGTGAATTGAACTAAATATGTTATCAAGCCAACGACTAATCATTTTAACATCCATATGTTTCAGAGAAGGTGACAGCCAAAAATTCAGTTTACCATTTGCACCTCCAGCAAACATCACTCGAAAACTTTAGAACCATACCAGCTTTGAACCTGGTAACTTATTCATTTGTAGCACGCCACGAGATCATTCATCCCATTGGATTCATGGCAGCTTGCAGCTGATTAATCCCATTGGTCACAGTCCCTTCTTTTTTGTACCCATGCAAGTTGTTCTCTTGCACAGATCCATCATCTCCCTTTAACTATGTTATCCCTTCACTACACTAGGGGGTAATTTCTAGGATCCAACTGACCTACCAGCATGACTTTGAGACGTGGGAGGAAATCACACGTCAGACACAGGGATGATATGCAAGCTCCACACATACACCACACGAGGTCAGGAATGAACTTTGTCCCCTGTGAGACTGCAGAGCTAACTGCTGTGCCCATATCTGATGCAGGGCTTTCATTCAGAGTTCTTGACCTTGACAGGAAATTGGTTCTAACTGAGCCAAGCTGACACATGCAGAATGTTTGAATTGTGTAATCACCTTGTCAATCAAATCATGCCTCCAGTCTACAAGTCAAGGTATTCTTATATCAACTTGAGCAAAAAGCATAAATTCAAATCCAATAATTGCAGTGGCTTCCCATGTAGTGAAATATTTATAGTGCTGTTGACAGCAAGCATAGTTTGATGTACCACAGGTGCATGACCCAAAATGGTGACTTCATTGAGATCTATCTTTTCATGACATACCATGACTTAATTTAGCAAAATGAGGCAAAATAGATTTAAAAGTCCAAGCTTGATGTTAATCTGGAGCAAGATGTTGCTGTGCACCATCACACCTGCAGTTGCGAGCGACTAGATTCTTGAATTATTTTAAATATCATGACCGACATGCACTTACCCAGTATATCCAGTTTGTGGGCGCATTGGCAGCTAGCCAGTGTGCAGGGGCTGCGGGGGGGGGGGGGGGGGGGTGGTGGAAATGTGTGCAGTAAAATGGTTTGGGTTTTCTCCAGCACTGATAACAAATTTTTTTTAAAAAATACCTTCAATGAACTCCGATGATCTTTGCATTGTAGTTACCTAACCGGAAAGTCAAATCAACTTTCGACATTCAGGCCAAAATTCCAATTGGTGCCTGGATCAAATGACATGATCAGACCTCAAACAACAAGTCAGTTTCACTTGAGAATTCACATTGCTTGCTCAAGGGAGATTGAACTGAGGAAGCGATGGAGCAGAAAGGATATCAGCAACAATATTGTCAAACCAAGAGCTTACAGGCTCCAATTGGAGGAATCAAAATATCACTCTCAAAATGCTATATTTTTCATTTTCTAAATCTGTAAAACCAAATATTTTATTTGAAGACAGGACTAGTTTCTGCCAGGTAATGAAATAAACCCAAACATTTCAAAGGCTTCTATTTTGTCTATGTGTTTCATAAGGTGGAATGATTGGTTTCCAAACCATATTGCTTCCAACTCCCTTTTAAATGCTTGCAAGTAACTTTCAAAGAGCTAATTATTGAATTGAATTATTTACTGTCATATGTACAAAGATACAGTGAAGAAGTTTGCTGAGCACGGTAATGCAAAATGAAGTAGAAGTGTCGGGTGTGGTGTGACAGAGAGTAATTCTGATCATGTTCGAGCAGAGGACCGTTTTCACCCAAAGACTAGCAAATATCTGGAATGTATTGTTTGAGAGAATAGTTGAAGCAGAGTTGCTGACAGTTTTTATGAAGTGTTTAGATCAGTGGTTCTCAACTTTTTTCTTTCCACTCACATACTGTTTTAAGTATTCCCTATCCCATAGGTGCTCTGAGATTAGTAAGGGATTGCTTAAGGTGGTCTGTGAGTGGAAATCCTGGTCATGCTTGCTGTCTAAGCAAAGGAAAGAAAAAGGTTGAAAACCATTGTTTCAATCATACCTAACTGACTCGTTATGTGCACGGTTTCATAACTCCAAAGGAAATGGGCCAATGACAATTTTTCTGAAGCAAAATATTTCAGTAACGATTGGGTCTAGAGCAGCGATTCTCAACCTTCCCTTCTCACTCACAGACCACCTTAGGTAATCCCTTACTAATCACAGAGCACCGATGGCATCGGGATTACTTAAAGTGGTCTGTGAGTGGAAAGAAAAAGTTTGAGAACCACTGATGAACTATGAAGGCTATGAACCAAGTGCTGAGTGATGGGGCTAATATGGGAAGGGCAGCCACTGGTCGACTCCTTATGTCTGCTGTCTTCACCAAAGTACTGGACATGTTCACTAGCTGCCATATTCAATTGTCTGTTTGGAGTCTGTCACAAGAAACTGCAGATACTAGAATCTTGAGCAAGCAAGCAAAGGTTGGAGGGATACAATGGGTCAGGTAGCATCATGGAGAGAAATAGGGAGTCTACATTTTGGGTCAGGATCCTTCGAGTCTTGAGAAATGCTCCTGACATGAAATATTGAATGTCCCATTCCCTCCATGTCCGCTGGCCCTCTCTGTCCCTCCAGCTTCTCTTTGATTACTTTCTTTTAATTTGCTTCTCATTGCCTTGCTACTCCCTCCATCATGAACTCCAATACTTATTGCTAGTGTAGTGCCTATAGGTTCTGTTGGTTTGCTGCTTGCCTGAGCAAACAAAGAGAGGTGGAGATATAAACAGAACGTCCTTTACAGGAGGGAATAACTTTCAACCAAACTGCAGCGACGGGGTAAAACAATGTTTCAGTCGAAATACCATATAATTCACACTAGGCTCTTGCACACATCTATATATAATACATTTATATACTACACATTTCAATACTGTCATCTTTATTTTCCTCTTTTGGTGAAAAAGATATTTGCCTCTTTCTCTGTCAACTGTCCCATGGAGGCTGTGTAATATTTAATGATCCTTTTCGTTTGATATCATTGCCTGATTGAGCTTGTGATTTTCCATTTAATGAACTATTGCAACCTTCTATTGCCCTAGTTCTTATTGTCTAAAGTTGATAAACAGTATTAGTTTTCTCTCGGCACTTCATCACAGCAGAATTGTTTATTTTGTTTCTTTTCTGGTACCTGTGGAAATTTTAATTTATTTTTAAATGTAATATATTTTTTTTACATTTTGAAATGCAGCAAAGTAACAGGCTCTCCTGGCCCTCGAGCCTGCACCGCCCAAATACAACCACGTGACCAATTAACCTACTAACCCCGTACGTCTTTGGAATGTGGGAGGTGACCGGAGCACCTGGAGGAAATCGCAAGGATAGAGGGAGTACGTACAAACTCCTCACAGACAGTGCTGGATTCGAACCTGGGTTGCCTGTGCAGTGTTGTGCTAACCATTGTCATTGAAATTCCGCTCTCAACGAATTTGTTAAATTTTTTAGAAATAGACTAATGCTATTAACTGGAAAACAGATATCCACTTTTCAATGATCCCTTAAGTTTCCTCATCACAGTTTTTCTATTGTGTGTTCTAAATAGGCAATTTCTAGCAAATTAAATGAAATTGGTAGTAATCAGACAGTCATTAGACTCAAAGGGCAAACGTGTCAATTACCTCCTTTAATCCTGGCCAATCAGCCATTTCAGGACATATCTGCTGCCTAATTTATACTATTCAGCAAACACCATTTGCCAATAAAATCTGCATGCTCTTGGCGACACTTGACTCCTTCTGAAAGAATCAGTTTCCCCAATATAGAACAAAGGTGACACCATATTTTTAAAGTAACCCCTTATTTTCCATGCTATCATTCTGACTTACTCATTCTTCTTGAAATCTAAAATTTGGAACAAATTGGAACCAGAACATGTTTCTTATTCTGTGTGCCAACAAACAATCAAATGGAATCACTTTAAAATCTAAAAGTTCCCATTTTAGGGAAAGCCGTCACTAATCTGATGAGGTTTTGCAATTGTCAGGTCTTCTGAAACAGTGAGTTTATTTTGTACAGCCTGAAATCACCGAGGAGTGTGTTCTATCAAACGACACAAGAAACTGCGACCATGGTCACCTGGCCACTCAGACTGATCATATCTGATTGACCCCATGCCCTAACTCCTCCTCTGAGCCAGATCATAAAACTCCTCCTCCAATGTACTTACCTCCATTATAAATACAGTAATTCTGATGACCTTGCCTTCACAACTCTAGAGTAGAGATTCACCAACATCTGCGAGAACAAATTTCTCCACACCTCAGTTCTAAATGATTGGCCTCTAACTTTGAATCCATGAATGCTTGTGGAAGATTCTCCCATTAGTGAAAACATCTCAATATCTACTCTGTCATACTCCTGAGGAAATTATATTTTTGAATAAGAACTCAATCTTCTAAACCCTAACCCTTTTAGCTTCTTCTGATAAAACAATCCTCTCATCTCAGAAATTACATTGATGAATCTCATCTGGACGACCAGTATCTTTTCTCATCAGAATTAATTGTCATGAACAAGTCATGAAGTTCGGTGTTTTGTGGCGGCGTCACAGTGCAAACATACATATTATAACCATCTTAACACATTACTGTAAAAAAAAATAAAAATAATAGCGCATGAAAAGTAAGGCAATGTCTTTGGTTCATTGATAATTCAGGAATTTTATGGCAGCGGGGAAGAAGCTGTCCTTGTGCCATTGAGTGCTCGCCTTTAGGCTCTTGTACCTTCTTTCCCCCAATCATAGCAGGCATGGCCTGGGTGGAGGGGGTCTTTGAAGGTAAAGGCTGCTTTTTTTTTAAAGACACCACCTCGATGGAGCAAAGTCTGGTGCCTGTGATGTGGCAGGCTGAGTTAACAATCCTCTCGAGTTTATTCTTTTCCTGAGAGTTGCTTAATTAGAGTCCAAAACTATGCAGAGAAGTTCGAGTGTGACCTGATGAACAATCTGTACTAATGCAACAAAACTTCCTTCTTCCTCAACTCAAGTCTTTTGGAATATCAGCCATCACACCATTGTGAGACATGTTGAAGGAATCAATCATCTCTACGCTCAACAGATACTGACCTGGAATTATAATGACACCAGAAATGAGAGCATGCGTTTGGTATGACTGAAACAGTGGTTTTCAACCTTTTTCTTTCCTTTGCTTAGACAGCAAGCATGACCAGGAGCTCGGATGTTTTTCCGTTCAATTATGCTGCTCCTTGATAAACACCAGGAAACTTTTTTATCCCCGAACCAATCCATGGGTTTACAAAGGTGTATTTCTCCGCAGCTTTGTGTGGTGTGTTATTTCTGCTTTGTAACTTTTTAACAATTCTATTTGAATTACATACTTCAAAGCTTTGGTCTTTTGATGCATACGTTACATTAGATTTAATTCCATGCTGCTTTCAGTTTTTAAACTAAGATTATATTTTTTTGCATTCCCCTTACTGAGAATCCTAAGAATTACAGTTTTCATTTTTTTTCCCACGTAGTTTTTAACTTTGTTTTCATGTTGTGTAGAGTCATGCAACCTCCGTCATATTGTTGACCCTCTACTTTTATTTCCTCAGAAAAGATTCCGAGACCAGATGAGCAATTATGCTCTGTGGCTTTCTTAATTGGGAGTTGAAATTTCAGTAAGTGCTTGTTGAGGCATCATGAGTGCAATTGAATGATTTTTTTTGTATCCTTTACATTTAATGGAAGAAAATTCACTTACTGCAGACCCTTCATATACTCGAGGCAAGTATCTTTTCATGATGAGTGCATGTAGCAATTCATCTTTTAAATTTGCTTGTGGAAAATTTTTGTTTCACAAGAGGTTTTGAAAGCTACAGGATTTAATCCTGACCTTTATATTGACTAGTGCACATAAGGATGTCTAAATAGCTGATCGGCTCCCCAGCTTGTCCCTCCACTGCAGAATCCTGATATATAGCAGCATTGGCTGCTTCAGAATATTGTACATCTTTTAATAAATTTTACTTGCTCTGAAAGTAAAACAACATATCTGATCCTTTTGGAAAGATTTTAGTAAACGTAATTTTCTAGAATGGACTGCTTTCTCAGTGTTGCTACGGTTACATTGCTGAACACGAGGACACAGCAGGATGAAATTTAAATTGCTTAATCAGGTACTGCTGCTTTACAAATAAATACAAAATCAATTAATGTATTTGCCAGACAGTGAATGTTACAGACAAAGAAGTTCCCACACTACTTAAGTACCATGCAACCGGCACCCCTATACATCCAGTAAAATAATCCTGGTAACAGGATGTGGTTGGGCTTTCAGGCTTCTGCAGGTGGCACAGCCACTTTCATGGGAAATCAGGGGAATTTTATGTAGGATTGGCATGATCCTATGGAGAAAGAATCACATTTAGCTCTTCATTATAAGATACGTTTTACACAACATTACACTTTCAAAGCAAGAATGCTCCGTGTGAAATATTCATACCAACAAAAAAATGAGGGCATGGCATTTCTTTGAGGAATGCAATTGGTTCAAATGCTTGTTATATCATTAGACTCTGCCAAAATTTTGCTGAGCTGAAGTTGCACTCAGGTTTCAATCAGATAAACCCAGACAGAGAATCTCACAATTAACCAGAACAACCGATTGCCATCAATATGTGACTAGAAGAGGACACTTCTAGCTTCACAAAGAGGAGCAAAATCACTAAGAAATTAGCCATTCTTTAATTGTCTGATTTTATGCAGTCTTATTTGGTCTGATGGCTTTGGTCTGCTCCTGTGACGGGAAACCTGTGGCCAAACAGGTGTGCACGGGTTTGTTGTGATTTACTTTCTCTTAGAATTTCAAGGGCAGTATCTGGAGATTGAGCTTGAACCTATTGGACACTGCACGTACAGCCAAGTTGGTGTGTGCCAAGAATTTGGGTGAAATGAAATGAACAATCTCAAACTTGTGCAACCTTTGGAATGAACCGTACCAAATGAAGTGATAGTCATTTATGAAAAAAGCCAGGCACAAATTGTATATGTAAATGGAGAGTGGTTCTGACTGCAAATCATTCACCTTTAAGATTTTACAATCTATAGCACAATATTATTCAATTCCACCAGTGAACATTGATATCCAAGTGGAAACCATGAAGAAACAGCACACCAAAGATAATCTAATGAGACAAGAATGGTTTGCTATGTTTCCAACTAACAAATATATTTTCCTATTTAATGTGACAGAGAATTCAGAAATGTAATTTAATATATTTTGTGCCTTATCAAAAGAGTTATCAGGTAATATTATAAAATGTATAATGCATCTGGCTTCCTTGTTAGATGGAATAATGATAATCCTATTACTGAATAGCTATGCTAAGTGATTCAACTGTAAAGGACAATTAGGACCTATAATGCATTTCACCATATTGCAGAGCAAAAAATTTAAATAATCATTGAATTATTGCAATAGTGCTTATTTAAAATATTTTATAATTTCAAAATGAAAGGCTAATATTGTAGGATCAAATTTTATTACATTCTAAGGCTATATTAATCCTTACCGCCTGCATGAGCGGAAGATAAAATCTCATAGCTGACTTAGGCAACAGGAAGTTAATTGATCTAGGTTTTAATGGGAGGGTGTGTGTGTGTGTGTGTGTGTGTGTGTGTGTGTGTGTGTGTGTGTGTGTGTGTGTGTGTGTGTGTGTGTGTGTGTGTGTACCAAGAGCAGATAATAACATTGGTATATTGATATCAGAGATTCTTACTGTACTTTTTGTTAGCAAAAGTTTAAATAGTTTTATAATTGCTTTGAGATTGTAGAAGAAAAATTGTTTTAACTATTGCAACACAAGTGTAGCCAACCATTACTCAGTAGGTATGCCCCCCTCCCCTTAGGGAATAATTGTAGCACTGACTCAAGTTGGTGTATGAACTTCAGGGTACCACTAATCACTGAAATGATAAAATTGGTGGGAAGTCCATTTAAGTTATTTAATTGAGGTCTTGGAATTTAAATACCTTCCTCTCCTCCAGAGGAGTATCCATTTCTAACTCACACTGCAGCTCATCCACTTGCAAGCAGTAAGTTCAGGATTGAATCCTCTGGTCTCTTTGTCCATATGCAAGTAGAAATGTAGTTATGATTTATCGCAACCATCAGTGAAACCCAGACAGAAAATGAATATCCTTGCAGTTAATGACATTTTATAACATTATTATCCATTTTTCCTTTTTATTTTGTTGCAGTATTCTCAACAATCTTAGAGACTATTTCATTGGATTCCTGTATAGTCAGTGAAAGTTCTCATCCTCCAGCAGTGCACATCATCACTGAAGGGCCTCACTTTTATATTTTATTATTTATTTACATTCAATGATCATTTATTGGCTGAGCAGGTTACCATTGAAAATGGTTGTTTGCTCATAGCTTGTTATCAATAAAGGACGTCAAGCAGCACACCACTAGTCGCAGGCCTCCGGTCTGAGAAGCTATTGTCCACGGCCACTCACTGGCTTCTCCCACACAACCAATGTTTTTGAATATTTTAAGATGAGATTTCACATCCAAAGTACCTATGGATAGATGTTAAAATTCTCAAAGATACACTCCACTTAAAGTCACCAATGCCTGAAGAGGGCGCACAAAATCAGTGAACCGGTGCGGACTCGAAAGGCCAACATGGCCTGTTTCCGCTCCGTAAATGGTTATATGGTTAATCACCAATTGTTCACATTTACTTGTAATTGAATTATACAGTATATATTTATATATATGGGGGGGGAGGGGGGGAGTGTGGAAATGGTGTGTGAAGACCTTTATCCACCTTTTCCTCTGTCTCAGACACTGGCTAATACCACCAAATTTAACACACAAATACGGTGGCTACAAGAGGTGAGTATACTGCATCAAGCAACTCACAGATCATAGAACATAGAACACCACAGCACAGTACAAACTCTTTAACCCTTGATTTTGTGCTGACCCATATATTCCTTAAAAAAAGTACTAAACCTTCCCGACCCTATAACTCTCTATTTTTTATTCGATCCATGTGCCTGCCTAAGAGCCTCTTAAATGTCCCTAATGCTTCAGCCTCCACCACCATCCCTGGAAAGTCATTCCAGGCATCCACAACTCTTTGCATAAAAAGCCTTGCCCCTAAACCTATCTCCCTTCACCTTGTGACACCTCTGGTGTTTGCAATTCCTGCCTTGGGAAACAGATGCTGGCTGTCCACACTGTCTCTCATAATCTTGTAGACCTCTATTAAGTCTCCTCTCATCCTTCTACGCTCCATAGAGAAAAGTTCTAGCTCTGTTAACCTTGCCTCTTGAGACTTATTTTTCAATCCAGGTAACATCCTGATATATCTCTTCGGCACTCTCTTCATGGCTTCCACATCCTTCGTGTAATGAGGTCACCAGAACTGAATACAATACTCTCAGTGCGGTCTCACCAGAGATTTGTAGAGTTCCAACATGACCTGACATTTCAAAGCTATTCCATGATCTATAAGATGTAGGTCAGATTCATGATGGAATATTCTCCACTGACCTTGCATCTCTAAAACCCTCAAAAAAGCTCAGCACCATCCAGGGCAAAGCTAATCAGCCACCCTAAAAAAAATGTGTTCCTTCTGCCAATACTGCACAGTAACTGCAGTGCATACGGTCCACAAGTGTTGCTCTGCTTCTCAGCTACAGCATCTCCCAAGAAGGGCAAAGGCAATGATTGATTGGTAGCACCTATCCAGATCGCTCACATTCTGACTTGGAAATATCTTGTCAGTCATTCAGAGTTCTTTACCCAGATACTCCCTAACTCTGGTAGTGTGCAGGCACCTTCACCATCACTGCATCCTGGAACCTGTTATGACAAATTTGAACCTGAACTCACAGCAGTAACTTTAGAAGTGTGCTCACCACCATTTTCTCAAAGTAATGAGAAATGACCAATAAATGTTGACCTTGTGATGGTTCCCTGACCCCAAAAGTGAATAAATAAATTGATGGATAGGTTCTAAAAGTTGCTTAGCCTTCTGTTAAAATTCATCAGAATTTTTAGCAACCTTCTTTTGACCTGGCAGTCTGGAACAATACACTGCTAGCTCCCATGATGGCTCTATTAATCCTGACTCCAAATGACAGGCTCATTTTAGTTGCATATGATTTCAATTTTTATTTTGTTTCTGATTAATGCAGATCCATATTGAAAGTACTGAATGCTACAACTTGATGATCCAGAAGTAACATGTGAGCTAGTTAGAAATGATCGAAACTGTAAAATGGTGAATATGGAATTACTCAGTAAATTCTGAAATTTTTGAAGTCTGATAATTTTTTTTTGGAGATACAGCACCTTAACAGGCCCTTTGGTCCACGAGCCTGTGCCGCTAAAAAGCCGGTACGCTTTTGGAGGGTTGGAGAAAACTAGAGGCCCCAGAAGAAAAGGAAGTGTAATGGATAAATATTGGGAGGAATTTGATAAGATTGGTGGGTTACGTACTTATACACATTTTAAAACAGATCTTATTTGAAATACTGAAGAATTCATATTTAGTGGACTTTACAGAAACTATGGAGAATGCTATGAACAATTCACAAGTAGATGCTAACTGAAATGACTCAATGAAATGAATACGCCGTTGTCTTGGAGGAGACAAACTGACTGTTTGCAAGTACCTACAGAGTACTCACAGAAAGGTCAATCTTCGGTTTTGTTTATCTAAGACAACAGATGGGAGCAGAAGGATAATCCTGTTGTTTGCTGAAGAAGGTGGAGGTTTTGGCAGATGAGAGAGTCACATGGGCTGTCTAGCAATTGGCAGTTGGAGAGAGAGAGAGAGAGAGAGAGAGAGAAAGAGAGAGAGAGAGAGAGAGAGAGAGAGAGAGAGAAGACAAGCTCAACAAGCTCTCTCAGCCAGTGTGAGTGACACTGAAAGCAGTTGAACAAGCCAGAAAGCTTGTTGAAACAGAAAACTCCAGAACAGTGGATGGCTGGAAGTGCTTTCTCTTGGAATAAGAGGAACAGAAAGGAACTCTGTGGTCGCCTGAAAGAAGAGGTTATCATCTGGAGAACCCTGATGAGGCAAGTTTCATCAGCGAGACATTGAGGTGACTAATGGTGGTACCTCAGTTGTGGAAATCCTGGAACAACAAATCTCTCTCTCTGCAAACCCAACAAGAACTTTCCCGAGTGGTAAACATTTACCTTTCGAGCACCAAAGCTTGATACATGTTAAATTCTGTGCACAGTATAAGAGTTGCCTGCAACCAGTGAACTTGGAAGAAGGAGGTGAGATTGAACTATGAACCAAAGAACTTTAGTTAAATTTACACACACATCATACATGTGTGCTTAAAATTAGAAGGGGGTTAATTTGGGTTAGTTAAGTTTAGAGATAAGTTAAAGTTTGATTCTGTTTTCATGTTTAAAGATATTTAAAAACAACTTTTGTTTAAGTGACTACTTGTCTTGGTGAATGTCTATTGCTGCTGGATTTTGGGGTCCTTTGGGCTCATAACAAGCACCCAGAAGAAACCTATGCAGACACAGAAAGAATGTACAAACTCCTTATCCACAGTGCTTAATTTGAACCCAGGTCGTTGGTGTTGTGTTAACTGTTTTACCAACTGTTCCTTGTTAAAGGAATCAAATGTCGCAAGTGGAGACATTCACTCATCATTTACTGTGTCTTTCCAAATGGATCTGAACACATACTAATGATAGAACTTTCATTTAAAATGGCACAAACCAAAGTCAAAGAGAGGAGCATTAATATAGCAGAAGAAGGGTTGCACCTTGCACTTCACAGCAGTTGTCACATTTCAAAGATAATTTATTGGTAGATTCTCAGCTGTGATAAAGTGTTACACAACACATCTGTTAAAATGGTATCATTGGGTGCAGGAGAATGAATCTCCAAATCGTACATGAGAAAAATACAGTAAAATTATTTACAAAGTTCCCTGATCCTCTGCCATTTGCTTCCATCTTCTGCCATAGATACATGTTCCATCGAAATTATTGAGCAATTTGTCCAGTTCTTGTTTAAATTGAAAGAACAGAGCTTCCTTAATGCCAGCACTAGTTGAAAGAACCATGCAGTGGAATTCACAGGCAACAATTAAAACAATGCGATGAGCTGGATGTTCTCCAGTGCCGTTCAATATCCAAATGACAAGCGAACAGCCAAAAATTACTTAGAAATGTGCAAAATGCAACATCAGCCGGCATATATTTTTAATGATACTGACACAGCATTTAGTGACTCTGTGTTGTCTGAGGCATCTTTATGTACATGCTTGTTATCGACTAATTTACACAATGACAAATCACAGCTTCTCAATGAGGAAAGAATGTTGCCGGAAAAAAGTGCGCACATTGAAAGTCACTCTAAACGAAGTTGTCATTGACATGATTTCGTCAAGAAACAGGATTTTTGGACTGAGACTGCTGCATTGTTTGAAGAGCCAACGCTCTAACCATGATCAGTCATGCAAATTTTGTCTGCGTTGCAGTCATTCACTCAGCAAACATTTACTGATCAGCCTGAGCAAAGCAGAGCACCTTCTCTCCCTGCTCCCTCAGACTGAATTAAACAGCCTCATTAAAAATACCCCAACCATACCAATATAGCATTTCTACTTCCCACATCTGGCATTTTCATTGCAACACTGATCAAGAAAAATAACCTCTTGTGCAGAGCTTTTGGATCAAGGCATTTCCTGGAGTTAGCTGAAAGAAATGGAACATAATTTAGGCTTTGGGGAATACTGTAAATTGAACAACAATATAGGGAGCTGAATCAATATCATCCATTTTAGAAAGAACTGTTTAGAAAAATAGAATGAAATCCATTTTCAACTCCTTCTCATATATTCAGAAGTAGACAGGTAAATAATCAAAACATGTTTCCTCTCCAAAAATGAAGAAACATTTTTCAGTTTTATGGCCTGGGAATTTGTGCAGTTTTCAACATACCTTTTAAACAATTCCTTACCTCGAAAGTAAAGTAATTTTTGTTATAATCTCTTATAAAAGAAATATCTATGAACAAAAATGACTAGAGTTGGTATAGTTGAAAATAATATAATACAATCTCCCCAGACTCAGTAAGGATTCAGAGATTTCTCCCTGCTAACTCTCTGCATCTTAAACTCTCCCCTGTTTCAATGTGCTGAAGCTTCTCTTTCCTGAAATAAAGACCACTCTCAGGCCTTTCTCACTTGCACCTTCACAAAAGTCTGGCATCGCCAACATTTACCGTCCGTACCCAAGTATCCTTGAGAATGTAGCGAATCCTCAACTTCTTGACCGGTTGTAGTTGCTCTGGTGTAGGTATTCGAAACAAAGATGTTAGGTGAGGAGATCCAATACTTAGTTGCAGTGACACAAGGCACCTTTAAGCTGCAGCACCTGGGTAGGCCTCCTGAGACCCAGGTGCGATTACTGGGGCAAAAATGCTTCCAGCACCTTTTAAGTTGCAGGGAGATCGACTCATTAAATCACTAATGTGGCATCAGAGAAGCTGAGACACCAAGATTATACATTGTCGAGACAGACTCTGGAAATCAGCTGAGGAGGAACAGAATTCACAACCGGCCGACACAAGATGTGATGAAGCAGAAAGCTTTAATACCAGCAAAGCCTGCAACACCAAGATCAAGTGAGTTGTCAAGTAAAGAGACCACAATTACTCAAACCGAAACATCAACACAGCAGTTGTAAGGTGAAGCACAACAAGCTACATCACCTACACGTGGACCAGCAACACAGAGCCCAACGGTTGCTGCCAAATCCACAAGATGGCAAAGCAACGTACTGCCGCCAGTGCAATGTTGATAAGAACTATTTAAAAATAGTTGTGCAAATAAACTAGTGTAAAAGTTCAGTTACTTAAGTTTTACTGGAAAGAAAATGATAAAGAACACTACATTTTTCTTTATCTTGAGAAGGACGTATGTTATTTAGTCAGGATAATGTGAACTATTTTGCAACCACGTAAGAATACACCCTTCTCACTGTAGTAACTATTCAATGCCCCATTGTGGGGTGTATGTCTATGTATATGCGAGAACAGTCTCCTGAGATGGTGGAAGGCATCAGTAAGTAAAATCTCTTCTGCTATTTGAATCTTGCATCTCTAAAGTTATTTAAGAAGCCTCCCAAGTAACTCCAGAGACTTAACAGTGTAGATGGACATTGTTAGGAGAATTCATGAGTCTCTAACAGCCACAACACTAGTTGCCCCATCAGTTCAACATTAATTCTGGGCATCAAATTTCAAAGGCCTACGCTTCAACATTGAATTTGAAAGACTGAACTTTGAAGTAACTTTGTAGATTTTGGCCTGGACTGCAATGGTTTGGGTATAACACACACACACACACACCTGGGGATAGATTTAGTGTTAAGGATAGTTTAAAAGATAAGACAATAGTTTAAGAGTTAGAAATAAAATTAGTGTTTTAAAATTAAATACTGTATAGTTCATTGTCTATTGCTGCTTATTAGGCGTGGTTAGTAACACACCATCCTGACTTGTAGATGTATTACCATTTCTTCAATAGGCTCTTTCAAGCTGTTATATGAAAAGGGGTTAACTGGGAAATTTGCTAGTTAGCTCCCCACTCATGTGGCAGCTTGCAAGGGTCCAACCTGATCACCGTAGTGCAAATCCAACCGGGTCCCTGACCTACCTCAGAGGTAGTCAGGGAACCCAATTAAACTTACCCAGGACGCGTCCACCTGTGGCTTGAACAGCAAAATTGCTGATCTGGTTAATCCTGTGACGTTAGTGCCTGTGCGCTGGCATCACAGGGAAACCCTTGGGTGAAGTGCCTGCTGTGTTCGGGAAGAGGGGTGGGGGAAGAGAGGGGTTGCTGCTGCAGGGCCCAGGGTGGTGGGGGGGAAGAGGTCGAGAGAAGGGGACCACAATCGGAGGGGGGTGGGGAGTGAGGTCTCTACATTCAGAACCATATGCGGGGCATTTTTTTGGTCATCGAAGGGGTGTTGTCTCCCACACTTACTGCACTTTTCTGATTGTGTTCTTTACAACATCAACCCTTCCTTCTCTTTGCTGTGGGTGGGTCGGCATAGGCCGGGATTTCATTTTCATCCTTCTGGCTTCAAAAGCTCTGGCTGTGTCTATAGCTTGGCCAGCTTCAAGCTATCCTTCCCTATAAGAGACTTCTGCACTTCTGGGTGGGCACTCCCCCATATTAGTTGATCAACTAATCTTTCATCTAATATCCTTAAATCTGCATTTTGAAGCAACAATTTTTAGTCGAGTGAGGAAGTTATCAACAGTTTCATCAGTCTCTTGCATTATCCTTGAAATTCATAGCATTTATTCTATGATTAGACCTGGGTTCAGGTGAGAAACAAACTTTGCAAATATCTGCTCTGGATCATTTTTCTCCACCTCTGTAAGCTCCCAGCTATTAAATAAGTCAAGGCCTTGCTTCCCTGTCCAGAGGAATGTATAACGGACCTTTTCCTCTGCCATTGCATTTTTAAAATAGCTTTTAAATGCTAACTTGCACATCTGCTGAAACATTTTAAATGACTCAACAATGTCTTCAGCCTCCCCGTCCATCACTGGGTGAACTGCTGTTGCTCCAGCCATTTTTTTTTAGTAATGTTTTTTCTCTTCTCCCCCTTGATATTTCAGTGACTTACAATCATTTGTATGGCTTTATTCTTGTTTCCTTATACCACTGCCACCATGTTATGTCTCTGGAGTTACTTGGGAGGCTTCTTAAATAACTTAGAGATGCAATATTCATATAACAGAAGAGATTTTACTTACTGATGTCCCCCAACATCACAGGAGACTGTTCACCCACACTTATATACATGCACCCCACAGTGGTGCACTACAGTTACCAGAGTGAGAAGGGTGTATTCTTACATGGTTACAAAATAGTTTGTATTATCCTGACTATATAACACACACGAGCTGTGATCATAACACTCCTGGTCCTTTTGAAGGCAAGGCTCGAACTGGGTGGCCTCCATGAAGCTTCCAAGATCCTGGCACCGGTCTCTCTAAGTGACCATCACTGGTAGTCACACTTTGCTTCCCAAAAGACCCTCCCGGTGCAGGTCAATCCACTGAAAAGGCCCAGTCATTCACAGAGCATGCTTTGCTCTGAATTCCACAGAATGGCTGGCCCCAAGAGCTGCTTCAATAGGCTGTTTTCTCTTCAGCTGAATTTTTCCTTGCAAAAATCACAATAATTTTGCAAATGTAGCAAATCTGGAGCAGACTGTGACAAACCTTCCCTCAGTTCTTCCAACGTATCAAATTGTCACTGGGCTGTGACTTGTGTTGTGATGATGCTTGTGTGAAATGTTAAATGCTAACTATGACCATTCAGTTCCTCCTGTCTATACTATCCCTTACAGTGATAATCCCATTTTACTAATATGGTGTGTGTCTTGGGGCACCCTGCAGGTGGCTATATTCCAATTCACTTGCTTCTCAAATCCTTCTGAGTCGTGAGGTTGCGGACTTGGGAGGAGCTATCTGAATGTGGTCACGAGTTACTACCGTGCACTTTGAATGGTACACACTGCAATAATGATGTGCCGGTGGTGCAGAGTATAAATGTTTGGTACGACGCCTGGGACGGCAAATAAATGAGCTGCTTTGAACTTACTCAGTTATTGGTCCTGCATTCATCTAGGCAAGTGGAGGGCATTTCGTCACACTCCTAACTTGCACCCTGTGGGATGTCGGGAGGTGTCACTCACCATAGGATGCCCCTTTCTATGATTTATTCCAAAGAGTTCCATTATTATCCAGTTAAAATTCTGTCAGTCATGGTCCTTGGATATTGATTTGGGGTAACTATATGATAATAAACTCATTTTTAGAGATGTTCATTGTCTGGTACTTCTGTGGCATAAATAGTAATTTCCACTTATCAACTCATGCCTAAAACCTATAGGCCTTATTACATAGACACTGGCTGGCTAATTTGTTGAAGAGCTGTGAATGAAATTGAATGTTGTACAACCAGCAGCTAACAACTCCTTTTCTGACCATAGAATTCCCACCCACCAAATCCTCAATACTTGCATTTACTTTCATTTACTTTCATTCCAGTGCCAATCCGAGGCAATGACAATCTTGGGCATTCGCTTCTACTCCAATATCTATCCCAGGCATTAACGTGCCAAACTGAGAAATTCCTTTTTACTCCAGACCCAATCCGGGCCATTTTTTTCTTTTTTTGCATCAATGATGGCGATTCTGCTTCCCCAGAGAACAGCATCATTTTGAACTGTTGCCTTGAAATGCTTTTCAGCTCAGCTCCATCCATGGCTTTTCATTCCAGCTGGCACTGATCAGAAAATTCAATACAACTGTAATTTGTGGCAGAAGTGTCTGATAATGTGATAGTTTGCCAATTGGCCTGGCAATGAAAGTTGCAGTCTTAAGGAGGGGATTCAATGACTAACAAGTTAATAAAAAGAGAAAAAAAAACAGCAGATGCTGGAAATCTACATTAAAAAAAAACAGAAAATGCTGGAAATACTCAGCAAATCCGGTTGCATCTGTGGGAGGAAGGATAGAATTAACATATCTGATCGGGTAAAACTGTAAATATTTCCGAGAAATATTCCCTTCCCTACCCTTCTTGCCTCTTAGATCCATAGAACTACAGCACAGAAACAGGCCCCTTCAGCCCTTCTAGTCTGTCAAACCATTTTTTTTGCCTAATCCCACTGATCTTCCCTCCATGCCTCTCTCATCCATGTACCTGTTCAAATTCTTAAATGATAACACTGAGCCACCATTGACCACCTCAGCTGGTCGCTCGTTCCACACCCCCACCACTCTCTGCGTGAGGAAGTTCCCTCTCATGTTCACCCTAAACTATTCCCCTTTCACTCTTAACCCATGTTTTCTGGTTTGTATTTTGACTACCCTCAGTGGAAAAATGCCAGTCTACCCCCCTCACAATTTTAAATACCTCTATCAAATTTCCCCCTATTCTTCTATGCGTCAGGGAATAAAGTCCTAACCTGTTGAACCATTCCCTGTAACTTAGTTCCTGAAGTCTGGCAAAATCCTAGCAAATCTTCTCTGCACTCTTTTTATCTTATTGATAGCTCTCCTGCAGTTAGGTGACCAAAATTGCCCACAATACTCCAAATTTGGCCTCACCAATATCTTATACAACTTTACCATTACATCCCAGCTCCTGAACTCAATACTTTGATTTATTAAGGCCAATATACCCAAAGTTCTCTTTAAAACCCTATCCATCTGTAATGCCACTTTCTGGAAATTATCTATCTGCATTCCCAGGTCCCTCTGTTCTACCACATTCCTCAGTGGCGTGCCATTCACTGTGTATGTTCTTTATTGGTTTATCCTTCCAAAATGCAACACCTCACACGTGTCTGCACTAAATTCCACTTTTCAGCCCATTCTTTCATTTGCTGCAGATCCCTCTGCAAGCTTTGAAAACCTACAACACCTCCAAACTTATTGTCATCTGCAAACTTACTGATCCAATTTACTACATTATCATTCGGATTATTGCTATAGATGACAAGCAACAATGGACCCAGCACCAATCCCTGAGGCAACACCACAAGTAACAGGCCTCCAATCTGAGAAGCAATCACCCACTACTGCTCCCTGGCTTCTCTCGTCCGGCCATTGTCGAATCCAGTTCATTACTTCACCACGAATACCTAGTATCTGATCCTTCCTGACTAATCTCCCATGTGGGACCATGTCAAAGACCTTACTAAAGACCATGTAGACAACATCCACAGTCTTTCCTTCAACAACTTCCTGGTAACCTCCTTGAAAAACTCTATAAGATTGTTTAAACACGACCTACCAGGCACAAACCCCTTGCAAGTTTTTGTCTCATCCCCAATTCTGATGAAAGGTTTTCAACTGGAAACGTTAACTCTGTTTCTCTTCTCACAGATGCACCCTGACCTGCTGAGTATGTCTATTATTTTCCGTTTTTATGCTTATTAACCACTCTGGTTTGTTTAGGTGAAGCCATACACACAAACAATACTCCATCAATATTGTCCATCTGTATCAACTTCTGACATGTGTGGATCGGAGTCAACAAGTTCATACAAAAGGACTCTGTTCTCTCCAATTCATTCAAAGCATAACTAGTATGCAATGAACTTTTAATTAGCACAGAGGTCATACCCTTTGCCAATGAAATACAGCTTATAGTCTCAACACGTACCCAGACTTGGGCAAATGGTGTTATGGTGACATGCAAGGACGACTGCTCAGACAACTTTGACTACTTATCCAAAGACAGGCATCCAAATTCAATCATAAAAGAGAAATTATTTAATAAGGTCTGTCTCTTATTAATGTTCACTCTTATCTCAAGGAAGGATTTCTTACTTTCCTTATAGTCTGGTATAAATGTCACTTCAGACCCATCAACATGATTGACCCTTCTAAAGTAGTCTGAGGACAAGTAAATATGGGCACTAAAAGACAGAATAAGCAAATTTAAAGCATGCGCAGTTTTATATAAAATGTATATCATTTATATTTATCACAGTCAAACAAAACAAAGTCACACTCAGCAATCCATCCAGGGAATATTTGTTTTGAAGATTAAGAAAAGTCACTGCCATTTATTGCATTTTCAAGATCATAATGTTCTGGATTTTTTTCCAAATTACTTGTTATGTTTCACCTACCTTCCCCATAGCCAATACATCTCAACATGACTAATGTACATTAAAAAACTGTGCGCAGAATCCTTATGATAGCATTGAATTAATAAACTGAAAGGCAAATTTATCATCTTTACTGATAAAAAGGCCTTGATTTTAACCATTATCTTCTACCCAAACTGTCAAACATGAGTTAAAGGGACGAAAACTTCACTCCTATCCTCCTTCAGTATAGAGAGAGAGAGAGAGAGCGAGAGCGAGAGCGAGCGCGAGAGCGAGAGCGAGAGCGAGAGCGAGAGCGAGAGAGCAGGCTTGTGATGAAGTATAGTTTGAAATCCTATGATGCAATTAAGAAGCAATATTATTTGAATTAGTCCAAGCTGGTTTTGTGCAGGTCAGAAAGGTTGATGTGGTAATCCTACATTTTAACATATTGCAGTAAAAAAAAGGAGGCTAAATCCATTAAATGAAAATTGGGGGACTTGGAGGTCCATAATGGGCTAATTGGGCACTAAAAGACTGAATAACCAAATTGAAAGCATGCACAGTTTTATATCAAATGCATATTATTTATATTTATCGCAGTCAAATAAAACAAAGTCACACTCAACAGTCCATCCAGGAAATATTTGTTTCGAAGATTAAGAAAAGTCACTGCCATTTATTGCAATTTTCAAGATCATAATGTTCTGGTTTCCCCCCCCCACCCCCAGATTACGTTTCACCTTGGGATAATTGTTTGATATGCCTCAAAACAATGTCCCGATCTGCTATGCTCTCTGTCCATTTCTCTCCATGGATGTTGCCTGACCTGCTGAGTTTTTCCAGCTTTTACTCAATTCCTCTTTCCTAACTTAGACACATCTGCACGCAGAGAAAAAAAAATCTGAACTCTACATATTAGCCTTACATCAGTTCCATGTCGTCAGTTCTTTATTGCACAGGGTTAATTCAATAACAGAGTTCAAAAATAATGGAAGCTCTTCTAATGCAGAAATGTGGCAAGCATTCATGAATTTATTGCAAAGAAAAAGTCAACAAACTAGAGCAAAGTTGTTTGAAACATTTTCAGTTACAGTTCCATGTTTTATTGATTTGAAACTGTTTTATCTCTTTCTTGTAATTATGACATCAGATCCCATTAAACCTCTCCACCTCTGACAAGTGACAGGCAATTTATCAATTTCAAAGCAAGATTGTGTGCAGAGAATTCTAATGCAATATCGTTAAAAGATCATTGCCAACACTACTGATGTTATCTAGATTTTCCACAAGTGAGTGCTGCTGAGCTCTTGACCGAATGAAGATAATTGTTTTATTAGCTTCACCTCTCTTCTCACCAATCCACAATATGGTGTGGCAATTAATGCATGAGGTTCATCAATCTATGCAGAGGTTACAGTTAGAGGAGGAGTTAAATTCTAACCATTGCCTTGAGGTTGGAGCACAAAGAAAATACAGTCAAATATCCTTCTCCCCAGCAGTTTCTCCTGGAAGTGCTTGTTTGTGAAGTCTAGCTGAAGCTGCTTTTGGGTCTAATTTGCTCATTGGATCAACTTTTAGACTGATAGATTTTTGGATTTTAAGGAGATCAAGGGATCATGGGCTCAGGTGATCCAGTGGGAAATTGAACTGATACATGGGATCAGCCACAAATCTTCCTAAATAGCAGAGCAGGATCAAAGGTTTATATGGCATACTCCAATCTGTCTTCCTTTTGCAAATTAAGTGCACTTTGGTGCAACACATCAAAAGAGACGAGATAAATAGTAAGAGAATTCAGGGGATGGTGGGAGATTTTTTTTCCTTTTCTTTGAAGAATCTCGAATCAAATAGGAAAACAGACAAGGACATTTTGCTTTACTTTTCATCCATCAATTAAATGGAAGAAAAATTAATCAATTTCTGTTGCTGTATTGAGCTCATTCTTGTTATTGAGTTTTCCTGCTCCATTGATGTAACATCCATTCTTGCTGAAGTTGCATAATCTATTCAGAAGA